>NW_003299164.1:900163-1034394 GCF_000151145.1 Microsporum canis CBS 113480 | reverse complement strand
GCAGCCGTCGTTGATCTTGGGAGCGGCCGCTTCCCAGACTCGCTCGTTGCGTGGCTCGAGGGAGATGGAGTCTGGCTCGATGTCGCCGAATATTATAATCTCAGAGCCGGTGAGATCGTCGCGGATGAAGAAGGCTGAACTTTCGACCGTGGCATATATCGAGTTATCCTTTCCGTTCGTACTGAAGGACAGCTGCTGGGCCTGAGTCGAGGGAGAATATGACCTATAACGTTTCCGTTAGCTCGTAGGCGTCTCTTAGTGAATAGCTGTCAGATATACAGAGTATGAACCCACCGTAAAGACGAAGCGTCCATAGACACCCTCCGCGAGGGCAGCAGGACCGGATCGGTCATAAACACCGTACTCTCAGCCCGATGATGCTTCTCGGTCTCCGGGTTGTATCGCTGCCTACACCTCCCATGGCTGACACCCAGACACTTGATCATCAACCCATCACAAGCCCTGACGTATCCCTTCGCAGGCCCACGCCCAAGTCGCTGATTTCCACCGTCTACCAGCCGCTGGTACGTGATGAGGCCCGCGCCGCCATCCTCGTCCGACAGGTTCGGCCATGTAATGTCGTTGAACAGATGATTCTTCAGCGCCGCGATGGTCGAGGGCAGCGCTGCGACCGTCTTGGGACCGGACTGCGCCTCGACGGCGGGCGTGTTCATGGCCAGGCCCGAGACGTGGTCGAGATGAGGATGCGTTATCAGCACGCCGGCCAGGATGTCGCGGAAGATGTGAGCCGCGTTCGCATCGGGGGAGACGTGAGGCAGCTCCAGGCCGGCAAGGGGCCCTGAGCAGACGACTCTTCGCTGGCCACGGGCGTCTGTAGCGAGTTCGGTCGGTGAGTCCGTCTCGAGGATGCGGATGAGGCCCGACAGCAGCGTGCCGGCGTCGACGGCCACGACAGAGCCTTTGGCCCAGTTTGTAGACGCCGACCGGACGAGGATGCCCGTCGCCGTGTCTTCTCGTGGTCCCCCAGACGCTCCCTACACATTATCTTCTGTTAGTCCAGCATTCTTCCGTACCGACACATGTGATAACTTTGCGATCCGTGTAGCTCACCAGGACGACGACGTGAAAGACCTGCCCGTCCGCGCTGCCGTTCAGTATCATTTTGCCGGTCGTCTGCTTGCGGGCTCGGGCTCGAGGCATCAGCGAGAGGCGGTAGAAGAAGCAGTAGAAGAAGCAGAGGAAGGGGAAGAAGGAGGTGAAAGGCTCTGGGTGCGTCCCGGCTGTCTCGCTTCTTCTTTATGCGACGTGAAGCCTGCGTCCTGGCATCGTCTGCGGCCTTCTGTCGACTTCAGGCTGTCGACTTCAGACTGCCAACCGGCGAAGGGCGCGTGTGTGTAAGTATATATATATATTATATCTGCCGTCGATATAAAACGACGAGCGCTTTGCGACAGCGACGGGCAAAAGGCAAGCGAGGCTAGTCTCTTAGTTCGTATGGCTAGTTAGCAGATGCGCCGGCCCAGCAGCAAGTAAGATAAGAAGAAATACATATAATAGATGCATAGCCTGCAGGTGGCTTCATGCACGAAGACTTCTTTGTCTCTGGTTTCTTTATGTAGCGGAGGATGAAGGCGAGGTCGAAGGAAGACGGTGGTTGATAGTAATAATATAGTAATACATATACACAGCATAGACGAGATGAAGGGTCAAGGATGAGCTGGGAGAAGGACAGGTTGTAGACAAGGATGGCCTGTCTTGTGTATATATAAGGCTGTTATTATGAGTATCCTCTGTACTAATTACATCCAGTAGACCAGTCGAAAGCATAGCATTAACATCCTATTGCGGCAGATAAGTAGGAGGAATAGACAAAAGGAAGAACAGTATCAAGGGGAATCAACCAGTCGAGGGGGAGGTTTTGCAAGGGAAGAAGACGATAGAACGAAAGACAGACTTGGATCAACGCCGTCGTAGGAAGACGAAGGAGATGTGAACAAGAGACCGCACCGGCACCGAAAAAAAAAGGAGATATCAGATGAAAAGGAAAGGAGACCAGACCGCACCGCACCGTGTTCCGTCCAGGGTTGAAATGAGTCGCTAATTTGCAGGGATTGAAACAATAGGAAAGATAAGAACGAATAGTTGGTATAGGGATGGACAGGGAGGAAGGGGGAAAAAAACACAAGAGATCAATCTTGCAGTCTGTCTCGTTCCCTGGATTCACGCACGGCGGCATCGTAGCTGGGGATGGGTGGTGCCTCGGATGCATCAGACTGGCCGCACGGCGGCGAGTGGCCTGGGCTACGATACTCTGGCGGAGGAACGTCGTCTATCGGTGGTCGAGGGTTGACGACGGCAACGTTCGAGGACGTAGAATGTGTGTTTGAATGAATATTCTCAGACGTCTCGGAACCAGCAGGGACGTCCGGGGTAGAGGCAGAGGCAACGTGTGGCAAGGGACCAAGGGATATATCGGTTGGCGTCCTGACGGGTGCGGTGGGAGCCTGGCCAGAGGAGGCATGCAGGTGTCCTCGAAGCGTCCCGCTGCGGGCTCGTGCATGTATCTGCGACTGCTGGCGCTGGTGCTGTTGTACCTGGTGGGCATGCTGGGCGTGGTGCTGGATGTACTCAGGGTGCCACCACTGCTGCGCCGCACGCTGAGCTGCTGCCTGCACCTGTGCCTGGCTGGGATCCTGTCCTGTTGCTGCTGCTGCCGCCGCCGCAGCTCCCGAGGAGCTCTCTCCTCCCGCTTCGAGCAGGATACTTCCTTGTTCGCTTCCGTAGGGTGGCGGAGGGGCCAGGCTGCCCGTCGTTGGGGCGAGACCCCACTTCTTGACGTTGGCTTCGATGAAGACGAAGCCCATCTGGCCAAAGTTGACGTGGACGGTGGCTGGACCATTGGCACCGACGGTAGGGAAGAAGTTCTGCGATCGAAGGCCGTGGACGACGTCGTCTAGCTTCTTGCCATTGCGGGTGAAGAAGATGGTTCCGCTGCGAGGCCGGTAGCCGACTCCAACGACGTCACCTTGGACGTAAGCTGGTGCGTAGGGCGTAGGTTTGAAGGGCTGGTTGTGTCTCCTGTGGCCGGTAGACTGGTATGCAACGGATGACTTGTGGAAACCTGCAGACAAGTCAATGATCCAGCGCTATCAAGTCTGTCGGGTCGATAGAACTCACCTGGTAGCCTGAAGAGAGGATAAGGCTTCGTAGTCATGCCGATGCTGATGAGGGTGGTCTCCGGCTTGTCGTAGATCTTCGCTTCCCAGTAGTAGACGTCGTTTTGCTTGGGGACGGGCAGGTTGCTCTGGACGCCACACTCGGAGTCGAAGAACTCGATCTCGGTGCGTCCCTCGACAAAACAGTTGGCAATCTCCAGCTCCGGCTCAAACTCCCACGCAGACACTCCTTTTTCCTGAATCGCCAGGAACTGGGAAAGCGATATATCCGTCTGCATTGTCTCCGGGGGGTTCGCTTGCACGAACGCTGTTCAAGTCAGCATCACCACAGGTAAGAAGGGGGGGGAAAAAAAAAAAAGAAGAGTCAGAACACACCCTTTGCTCTAAAGTATTCAGCGGCCTGTAACTCATCCATGGACTCGAGGGCCTCTGCCTCCTCTCTGGCAAACTCCTGCTCGTCGTCGTACTCGCCCGGCCTGCCGAAGCGGTCCAGCAGGATGCGGCCTCGCTGGGTATATCTGAAGAAGAAGAAGATCGCGAGGACGAGAATGGCGATCCCGGCAGACCCAAAGGCAGAGAGCAGGCCGATCAGGATGCCCTTGCCGGTGCCATCACTGCCGCCGCCGCCGCCGATGCCAGGTCCTTCTGGTATGCCAACAGGGCCGTCGCCAGCCTCGAAGGGCATCCGGACGGGGTGCTGGCGTCTCATCATTACGAGCTGGTCGTCTGTCAGTTGAGGACGGACATTGTTGAAGAAGAAACGGTAGTGAGGTAGCCGGTTGAGTGTCGCCGTCGTTGTCGGAGTCGTTGTAGTAGTTGTAGTGCTGGTGGTTGTGGAGGCAGCCTTGGACTTGGTCTTGAGCCTGCTGGAGGTGACGAAGCTGGAGGGCAAAGATGGTCTCATCTCAGCGAGTCGACATCGCCTGTTTCTCTGTCTTCTCGTCTTTCTCTCTCTCTCTCTCGCTTTTGTCTTCTCTTCTATCGCCGTCTTCTCTGTCTTTCTGTGGCGTCGAAGTCGAAGTCGAAGTCGGAGAAAGTCGAAGTTCTTTTTCGGCGGTTAACTTGATGACTAAGCGGGTTTCTTTAACTAACTTTACTTAAGGCTTTAACTAACGTAACTAACCTTTAACTAATCTTCAACCTGCTCTTAACTGGCTTTCACTGCCTTTAACTAAGGCTTTAACTGGTAACTACGTCATGCAAGCCACTCGAGATAAACAGACGTCATTTTCATCTATTCAAGTTGGAGCATCCAACATACAACAAGCTTGTCTCATGAAACAGTATCATACCATGAAGGATGACCGTCATCATCTAGTGCATACTATGTACAGTTCATCATTTTTAATATTTTGTTTAAACCCAAGACCCGCCGTGTGCCTTTGCCATTTTTTCATTATACATAACATTTTTTTGAACCCGAGGACCGTCCCATACCCTACCCATACCATGCATCCATACCGTGAACCGTCGAGAAAAGAGAACAATCAAAGTCAACGAACCAGAAGAAGACAAGTAGACAAGTGAGAAAGGAGTAGGTAGGTGAGAAAGAAGTCTCTTCACACCCAACCGTATCGATGATGGCCAGCATCAAGAAGTCAACGCCCGCCACGCCCCCACGGAACCACGGAGCTCAAGCTCACCAGCGAACTCAGATATGCCTACAGAGAGAGTGGCATGCAGTGTTCAAGCCGGCAAGCGAGCTCATCTAGGCCTGTGGAGAGGCCAGCGTCCTTCAAGGTCGAGAGTCCAGTAGGAGAGTAGAAAACCCGTAGGTAAGACCAGTCCAGCCCATCTAGGGCCTTTCTTGCTGCGAGTCATGGGGTTCCATCCAGGGAACTCGATCCATCGTAGTTGAGTCTGGAAGTCGAGTAGAGAAAGTCGAGTTCAAAATGAAGTGTAGAAGAGAGAGTAGAGATGAGAAGAAGAGTAAAAAGGAGTCACTCTATGAAGTCGAGACCGCTGAAAAACTCCAACATGCGAAAACACAGCGTCACGTCGTCGCCAGGCTCGCCGCCGAAGAGTCGACACTGTTCTACCTCTAGCTTGGTTGCTTCTCGCCTTTGTCCTTGGGTGGTAGATGTCGAAGATGATGATGTCGTGGAAGTGCTACGACCATGCCATGCCAGGTACCGATTATGCCAGAGTTGGGCCGAGGGCACACGGTCATGCCAGTGGTTGCGAGCACCGGGAGAGCAGCTCAGTGGAAGAGGCAGCGATGCATAAGGGTACGTCTCCGGCTGATGAAGAGGAGTAAGCATCACCACTGTCTGCTGGAGTCGAGAGGCGGCGTTGTTGTTGTTTATCCGTCGTCGAGAGCGAGGTCTTGTCCGTCGTCGATTGTGTCTTTGTCCCATCGTGTTGGTATAGACGAAGATATATATATATACTTGTATATCTCGATGTGTGTAAGGGTATAAGGGCTAAAAATAGCAAGATGTCGGCGCTTAACAGGGAGATCTTTTTTTTTTAATGCAAAGAAAAAGAAGAGAGAGGAGCAAAAGAGTAAGAGTAAGAGTGTAAGTCTTCCTCTCTGCCTTCTTAACCGCCGTCAACTGTCACTGTCAACATCAGCGGCCATGGCCATCCTTCTTATACCACTCCCTCCTGCTCACCCCCCTTGGCCAGGCAGAAGTTGACGACTTCTTCGCCTTCGTCGGCAGAGTCGGAGGCCAGGTAGAAAAGGAGAGACGAGGAGTCATCCTCTTATATACACCGGTCTCCCGTAATCCTCCTTATATATCCTTCTCCTTTGCCGCTGTCGGAGCCTATCAAGGTGAGTCAGACATGCGAAAAAAGCTGCCTGACAAGCGGAAGTTAACCTGCTAAGCCTTGCGCTGGGCCAGTCAGAAGCTTGCCGGTGGAGATGTTGGCGACTTGTTGGCGACTTGCTACTTGTTAGCTTGTTGGTTGTTTGAAGAAAAGTGGAATCAAGTGGGCGGTTTTAGGCTGAATTCATGGCGTGAGCTTCGAGTTCTTGGTTTCTTCTTCTCGCCTGTGGTGTGATGTTGGCGGATGATGAAGAACTTCTTTCGATCACGCTACGACGTGGCCTGACATACCGGGAGCCCGTAGATCTATTAAAGGACTGATACTTATATCTAATGGTAGGCTCGTTTCATGATGCTGTGGATGACCTGGACATCGCCCTGTTACAGGATAACTTGTAGGAGAGTATGCGGGACTGGAGTGACATCTTATGTACAACCGCTGTCAATATCAGCATCGATCGTAGATCATATCGAGCATGTCTTGCCCCTTGGGCGCATCAGTGAGGTTTCTGCTCCCGTCTTTCGTGACCAGCACGTCATCCTCGATCCTCACACCACCCACGGCCATATAGCGCTCCACGACGTCGAAGTCGACAAACCTGCCCTTCGAGCCTGGTTTGTCCCTCTCCGCTCGAGCCTGGTCGATGGCCAGCCTGTTGAAGTAGATGCCCGGTTCGACGGTGATGACCATGCCGGCCGCCAGCGGTGGTGCAGAGAGCGTGCATGGAGGTCGATGCTCGGTGACGCTCATCAGTCCGTCCTGACACTGTGCTGTTACTGCTGTTACTCTTGATGATGATGATGATGATGATGACGTTACTGGAACAGTGCCGCTATCCGGCGCGACATCGTGCACCTCCAGGCCGAGATGGTGGCCTAGACCATGCGGGAAGAAGAGGGCCGTCGCTTCTGCCTTGACCAGGTCTGCCTTGGACGAGCCATGCGGGATACGCAAGATGCCGAGTCGGAGCAGCTCGTCTAACGCAATGGAGTGTGCGTGCTGATGGATAGAGAAGAACATGGCTCCCTCTCTCACGCGGCTGATCGACTCCTCTTGCATACGCTGCACGATGGCGTAGACCTCCTCCGCCTCGCGGCTAGGCCAGTCGCCTTTCCCACTGTTTTCCTTGCCGCTCACGCTCGACGGGATCGGGAACGACCGCGTTACGTCACTGGCATAGCAGTCCCATTCGGCTCCGGCATCAAGCACGACCATCTGTCGGCCGGCCAGCGGCTCGTTGTTGCGTGTATAATGTAGTGTTGCGCCGTTGGGGCCCGAGGCTGCGATGGTCTGGTACGCTGTGCCTCGCGAGCGTAGGGAGAGACACACATCGATGAAGAGGCCGGCTATCTGGGCCTCGCTCTGCAGATGGTGTAGGTTCATGAGGATGTGCCGGTGTGCTGCTCCAGAGATGTGGTTTGCTCGCTGAATCAGTCGTACCTCATGCTCGTCCTTGATCACCCGGCACGCATCCATTGCGTGCTGCAGCGACTTGGACTCGTACAGATACGCCACTGTCAGCGGAGTGACCGGCTTCTGGTCTGGATGTAGTATGTATATGGGAGTCGATGGGTTACCCTGAGCCCATCGCTGGACATCCCCTTCCAGGGAGGAGTAGTATTCCACCGCGTCGACATCGTACCTACGCCATTAGTCCCTCATATTTACTGACCGTGCAGAAACGAAAGATATACCTCTGTTTAGCATCATCTTTGCCCAGCGTAGGGCCTGTCCAGATGGTCCGCTTGAAGTCAAAATCCGGCACGTACAACGTCAGCTTGTCCTCGGCAATGTCGTAGGTAACATGGCAGTCTGGCTCCACGACACCGGTCACGTAGAAGAAGTAGCGGCGCTGTTTGAAAGGTCTGGCCTGGTCTGAGTCTTCGGACAGCACCGTCTGCTGACCGGGTAGGTAGATGAGGCCCTTCTGTTTAGCCAGGCGTGCTGCGACTCTGCGGGCGTGCTGTTTGCCTATATAACACACACCACCGTCAGCAATGATAGTACAAATAGCATAGACAACAGTACTTACCGGGATATTTGTTTATGTTGGTTCCCTTGACCGAGACGGAGATCGAGTAGGACGTCATCTTGATGGTGTTTGTTGATGGATGGTTGTTGGTGATGGTGATTTTCTTGCGGGGGAAGATCATGGAGTTGCCAACTAATGCATACACACACATATACATAGTAGAGTATCCTTGTATGAACTACTTCTATCATATTTACCTAGTAGATTAACCCAAGCCAATCAGTTCAAGTCAATTGTTGGTAGCTTTTTCAATGTCCGTCTCTTTTCGGCTTGAGAACAGCAGCTGAGCGTCTTCGAAGAGCCAGAATGCGCCTGATCACGACTAGCTTCTGTCGCAAGATATCCCACTCTAGAACGGAGTCTCTGTTGTAAAGCTCGCCGTCTAATCGTACCCAGTCTGATAGCTTGGTGTTTGGATTCGGATACTCTTCGTAGACCGGGTTCTCCATTGACCCCTTGACTGGACCAAAGACGGTGTGCCAATGTTGGCCAAGTTAACAGACGTTCATGGTACCTACAACCCTTGGAGTCCTGTCAACTGGCTCACCATGGCAGGATCCTTTCCAAACGCCTGTACTGCAGCAGTAAATTCGCCTGCCCATCGGATGCCATATACGACCACTAGGCCAAACGGCTTTCGCCCCTTGCAATACTGTTGGACAGGTAAATGAGGTTTATCAGGGTGGGCCTTTCGGATTAATTATGCCAGTGTTTCCCTCTTTTCTGGGGAGATCTTTATAGTCCGAACTCTCCGTTATATCAACCAGCATATCAATTGCACCGGGGATTAGGAACTCCCTGACGCTTCTCTCTAAGACAGCACTGATCTGTGAGACGCCACCCTCGACCGCAAGAGCAGGTAATACCCTTTCCTATGTGCCAGGCTATCTGAAGGTCTGGCTCTGCTACCTCTTTGATATTTCCTTGCCAAGGGATGAAAACCTCTTCGGAAAGAGTGACATCAGCCCGTTGAGCTGATATAATATAGCATAAACAAAGTGCTATACTTTGCACAACTTGTCTTGCTAGTGATTACTGCATCAGAAAAGTCAGTGGCGATTATCCCCGTGAATAGTTGATCTCGTTGATCTCGATTCAACGCCCCGTCGGCCCTGCGTTGCTCCTTCAGCCCTGCCTTGATTGGAGTAGTTCCCGCGGCGCAAGAGCCTCTGTCTCTATGGCTTTCCCACTATAATGAGCAGAGAATAGAGCCAAGGCTGGATCGACTGATGCTGAATAGCGTCCAAGAAAGCATGCTGACAGAGGAGTGTGTATATGCATTTATGACAGTGACTGTGGACCAGAGTGGCTTCCTGGAAGCAAGAGCTGGTATTACAACAGGTAATGGGTATATCATGAGCCCGTCTTTTATAAAAAGCCTTCTTATATTATATCGATGCCATCTTGGTTGACGACTTAAGATGCTTCTTGCTGCTTTTTCCCTTTTTGGTATCTACTTAGGCTTGCTTACTCATCCGGAGAAACTATCCCCATCTGATAAGCACCGTGCCTCGTTACCTTACTATATCTGGACTAGTGCCATACTTTAAATCCACGTTTGAAGACTTCTGGCGCTAGTCCCGATCGGGCGCCTATGAAAGAGGCCACGGATGTGAGATCGAAGTTTGAGAAGAAACATCTTGATACTCCTTGAAGACACCACGCAGAGATACTCCAGCATTTCCATGTCTAGTGTATAGGGGCATGCGCTTGGAGTTCTAGCTCGTCTTTATATCTCCCTTGAAGCAGTCTTTGGCCTTACGTTCCTTGCGAGGAAGAGATACATATAATAGGGACCGTATGAGCCCGTGTGCTCGCTCGGCGGCATACACTCAATCTTCTCTAGAGTGTTAGAACATTCACAGCCATGTCGTCGACAGACTATAACTATGACGAGCAGGTGTGTATACACCAATGCAATTTTTTTAGGCCTGTGGTACCCATGACTGACTCTCAAATATAGGGTCAATTCTTCCCCTTCTTTATCCTGACCCTGACCGGCCTTGTTACCCTCCCTCTCACGTATACCCTTCTTAGACCCGTCAAAGGTTCGTCAGTCTCGCTCCGGAGCTGCTTGGTATATATTTGCTATGTAGACCATTTGCTGATATCTCCCCCTCCCGCATTATAGGACTTGAGAACTCCGCCCCTCGAATCAAGTCTGATTTCAAGCCACAACATGACGATATCATACAGAACCAGAAGCAGAAACTTCTGCGGAAAGAGCGCCGCATCAAGAGAATTATTACCGTGATCGTTGGGTATGCGGTCATGGCGTGGATGGTATACCTGATCATCGTCACCGCAAGATCAGTGCCCAAGATCTGGGACCCTTATGAAATCCTTGGAATTTCGAGGGTGAGATATCTTTCATCATGCTTACTATTGTAATTGAGGTCTGCTTGCTGACTGTTAATATAGAGTGCCGATGAGAGAGCTATCAGCAAACACTACAAACGACTCTCGGTCAAATTTCATCCAGACAAGATCAAGCCTGACCCTGCCAAAAATGAAACTATCGAGATGCTCAACGACCACTTCGTTGAGCTCACAAAGGCGTACAAGACCCTTACCGATGAGGAAATTAGAAACAACTACATCCAATTCGGCCATCCTGACGGAAAGCAGAGTTTTAGTATCGGCATCGCCCTGCCCAAGTTCATTGTTACCGAAGGCAACGGAAAGTTCGTTCTCCTACTCTACGGGATCCTTTTTGGTGTTCTCCTACCGTATACTGTTGGAAAGTGGTGGTATGGTAACCAGCGTTATACCAAGGATAATGTCCTTGTCGCCAGCTCTGGAAGCCTTTTCCGAGAGTATCAGCCAGGCATTTCTGGCGGTGATATGATAAGTATCGTGAGCGTAGGAGACGAATACGTGGACATGCTAAAGGATGACCAAGCGCATTCTGGCTTAGCAAAGATTGAGAAGAAGGTTCTCGATCTAATGGACCTGTCGCCCAAGGATAAGCTTGCTTTGAGCAGATTAGACAATGAGAAGAGAAGAAAGGCTCTCGCGTTGCTATGGGCCTATCTCGGAAGAATCGACCTTGACGACAACGCTCTCAACAACGGTAAGTCTAGATTCGCCGCCAACCTAACCATGAAGTAGCTAATTGTTATCTATAGAAAAGTTTCAAGTCGCACTCCCAGCCGTCACCCTCAATAATGCCTTCACTACCATCGCTTTAACGTTCGGAAACCTACAGCCCATCATGACATCACTCTACACATCCCAGAACCTCATCCAAGCTATTCCTCCAAAGTCCTCTCCGCTCCTCCAGCTCCCCTACTTTAACGCCGACGTTGTCCGATCTGTAGAAGGCGAACATTCCAAAACCCATTTGACCATTCAGCAGTTCATGAGATTGCCAGAAGCGAAGCGACGAAACCTGTCCATTGGCGGCGGCCTCTTGACAGAATCACAATACCAGACTGCAATATCAGTAGCAAGGAGAATACCAGCCTTGCAACTGTGCAAGGCCGTCCTCAGAGTTCCAGGGGAAAGGGTTATCACACCAAGCAGCTTGGTTCAACTCGTGGTAAAAGCCCGCTTTGTCCCGCCAGGCTGTGAATATGTACCGCCCGTCAAGGAGTCAGATCTCGAGATTGAAGATATCGACGAAGACGCTCTAGCAGATGCCCAGACAGGGAATGCCACCCCCGACCCGAAAGAAAAGGAAAAGAAATCCCGAATGGAAATGGAAGACGAGCCCGAGATTCAGCCTCCGCTCGCCCATGCCCCTTACTTTGCTCGCGACCACTCTCCCAGATGGCACATCTTCCTCGCAGACGTCAAGCAGGACCGTATGGCCGTCCCCCCATTCACGTTCACGAAATTCAACAAACCTATCTTTGACGAGGAGGGTAAACCAACCTTTAATGTGCAGACAATGAAAATGCAGTTCCAGGCCCCTCCACAGGTGGGCAACTTCCCATTCGTCCTCAACATTGTTTGTGATAGTTATATCGGATTCGACGAAGAGCAAGCGATTACCCTTCAGGTTGAGGATTTGGAGAAAGCTGCAGCTGTAGCTGATGAAGATGATATCAGTGAGCCTGACGAAGGTATGCATGAATCCACCTCTAATATCCCAAAACACTGTTTTCCACCATACTAATCCATCACCAGATTCCATTGCGGGACAAATGCAAGCTTTGAAAACCGGCCAAGCTCCATCCAAGAAGAAGCGTGTCGTCGAATCCAGTGAAGATGATGAAAGTGACACCGATGGCGACCTGGCAGACGATACCAGCGAAACTGACACCGACACCGACACCGATGGAGAATAGACCTTTCTCCAACCATCCTTTCACCAACAGGCACCAGTGCCATGTTCGTTTCTTCTATTTTCAAAGGCTATGTTCTTAATGTTGAAATTTTCTTCCGGAATTCAGAATTCAGACGATTAAAGCTCATGGTTTATTCACGTTAGCCAATTGATATGGTTTCCATTTAGCTTTTATCATCATTATTTCCCTTTTAATACCCTCTTCTTTTTTATGATGGGAATATTAGAAGATCGGGGGAAGAAAGGTACAGCTTGTCTTGTCTTGCTGTCTTCCTGCTCATTTACTGGTATGTATGTATTATCTCTTTGGCTGTGCAATTTTTTTTTTTGGACCTGAATTGGAGATATATTAGTTCGAATAAAAGATACACCGATTCCTTATTCATATTTTCAACATCTTAATATCTAGATGAACATTCAGTAACCCTGAGGCCTTCTATAAGGCACAATTCAATTGCTTTAGTCGATATTTCAGTCATTAGAAAATATTATATCATAATAGAACTCGCATAGTTCGAATAAACTACTAGAAATATAAACACGCAAAACATGAAAGGTAGATATATTTGAATCAGAAGCCCAGGATAGCGATATGAAGCCGTGTTAAAGAATAATGTCGGATGAAAGCCGCCAATTACTCACTACTATCACCAAGTGCCAGATTAATAGCATCAATCCACTTCCCACCCTTCTCCTTATCAGGAGTTCTCAGTCCCTTACCGCCCAACACGCCCTCACCGTCACGGCCCCATTCCATCAAGGCTTCCTCACTACCCCATTCTCCCATACCCATCAGTCCAACAGGCACCGAAGTCTCATCCGCATAGCCCATTGGACATGAAATGGCAGGGCATCCGGTGAAATTAGCAAGATAGACATACTCCATGGATAGTAGTGTCGCGTTGGAATCACTGATGCCATGGGTAAGGTCAGCTTCACCCTGGGATATTTTCAAGCCAGCTGTTGGTGTTGTGGGAGTCGCAATGACGATGCCGGGGTATTTCTGGAATAGGAACGAGAGATGTTTCATGAGTAGGTTGCGCATCCTTTGACTTGCAAAGAAGTCCTGAGCGAGGCCCTGAGTTCCACCCACGGAGATCATAATCCTAGTTGGAGCAGTCAGTTGGGAGATCTGCTCTTTGGTAAGCCCGCTGGCAATTTCGTTTAGAATTGTTATGGCATGGCATTTCCCGCCTTCAGGGATATAGGGGATAGTGATGTCGACAATTTCATAATATTTTTCATCCCGATAATAGTCGATAGCCTTATTAAACATAGCTAATACCTCGGGGTCGGAACGCTCAACCCACTCCTTGTATACTCCAATAACCTTGGGTCTAGAGGAGGAAGATTGTATATTCAACAAAGGGTCAGGGAATGTCGCTGACACCTGGTTGCTTGGATCCGGAGCGGCCATGATACGGTAGGCCAGGGCGAGATCATCGAGATTAGATGCCATCGGACCAAGGACTCCTACAGTCGTGGCCAATCTATGTGACGGTGCGGCAGAAACTCTGCCATGTGTTGTTTTGAGCCCATAGATTCCACAGTAGTTAGATGGGATACGGATGGAGCCGCCTCCATCAGCTCCAAGGGCGATAGGGACAACGCCAGCACTGACCACATACCCAGAACCTCCGGAAGAGCCACCGGTATAGTATGATGGATTATGTGGGTTTCTTGGTGTTCCAACCACAGGATTGTTGTTCGTAGTGTCTGTGAAAAAGGACCGTTAGCCCATTGAAACTGGCAATACCGCGAAAATCCACTCACCAAGGCCAATTTCATGCATAACAGTCTTTCCTATGATAATGGCACCAGCTTCCTCCCACTTCTTCACACACCAAGAAGTGAAGCTGGGGTTGGGCGTGAAGTTGATCTTGCTCGACATGAACTTGTCGTATCCATCAATATCTACCTCATCCTTGACAGCAACGGGTATACCATCCATCGGACCCAGCGGGGTTCCTTTCGCCCATCTTTCCGTCGAAGCCTCCGCCGAGGCACGAATGATGTCAATATTTGACTGGCAGAAACCGGGTGAGAATTCTCCTGGAGGGGAAGTATCACGACGAATCGCGGGCAGCAGTGCCTCCACAACCGCCGTAGGAGTCAGCTTGCCAGACTTGTAGAGCTCACGGTAATCAGCGGAGGTGTAGTAATCGCCCTTGCCATCCTGACGGCGCCTAGCTGGAACTGGTAGCTCAGATGCCTTTGCGCCAGCCTCCCCGGTCACCGAAGGGAGGACAGTAGGGTCGAATTTCGGTTCGTAGGCCTTGAGGTTTTCGATCTCACGGAGCGAAGAGAAGCCCGCATTGCGCCAGAGGATCGACTGCACAAAGCTTGATGATTGAACCCTGGAAGCATGTATCCGTTACACGGTCCCGTTAGTCTCTTCAACTTTGATTGGGCTGGCTGTAAATAGAAAAACATGGTGATAACTGACAGGGTAGCGGCTATTTCTAACAGTCGGCCACGCAGAATGGGGTTGGATCCATGAGCAGCCTTGAACGGCACCTTCGGGCCTTCGACCGGTGTGGGGAATAACTTGTATGGGTTTGAATCAGCAGTATTGGACGCCATCTTCAACTCATCGCCCGGTTTTCAATAGATAGTTATATCGTAGCAGAAGGCCAACGATGTTATTCCTTGCAGGTTTGAGATCGACGATCGACGTTGTTTGTTGTTATATCGAAGCTACTATTCGTAGCCTTCCCATAAACTTGCCGCCTCGGCCAAAAAAAAATCGCCATCCCTGAGCTTTCCTTGATTGCTTCGAGGAAAAAAGAAAATATATGACAAGCGCCCAAGGTGCATGTGAAAAAAAAAAAAAGTAAAAATGTTTCAACATGAATATTCGAGAGCTAATGTCCAATTACTTATTCCAAGTCCCTGTCTATTTGTTATTTATAGTCTGAGTTTTACATTCCAGAAATCCAGCGCCAATGCAATCCCAGTCAAGATAATTGAATATAGCATCAAAACAGCCATGGCCAGTTCCTTTCTGGCGTCAAGCGTGTTCATGCCCAGGTTGACGGCCCCGGTAAGCAGATTTGCAACCAAGAAGATGGCCAGGCCGTTCTTATTGAAGGCTCTCATGATCCTGCTTGTCGCATACCCACTCTTCTCCGCTTCTTCTGTTTTATTTGACGCCTTCTCCACCGAAGGGAAGACGAAGGTCTCGATGAGACAGTAGAGCAGCATATGGGTCATGTTGAACGCATTGACCCAGAAGACATAGGGCATATTAGCCAGCCGGCGAGAGACCGGGATCCCCGCGCCGTATCCGTAGAAATAGAAAGAGTTGAGAAAGAATAAGGTGGCCCACACCGCCGACCATGATGCCAGTTGCATGAGGAGTGCCTTGCGTGGTTTGCGAGGTATTATCCGTAACCCAGCAGCTCGACCAGACAGGAAGATAGCAAGGTATCCAAGAAAAGAAAACACTCCTTCTCGGTTTTTAGATAGCAGAGACCGGCCGCGCGGAGAGACCAAGATATACTCCTTTAAACTTGTAGACTCCAGCGCCACCTGGTAGGCACCGATGACGATGAGGGAGAGGGCCTCGTACCACGGAATCAAAGTGGTAAGAGCATGGAATATTTCCACAAATGGGGGTAGTAAGCCTAAGGTGAAGAAGAAGTTCCAGTGGACTCCGTACTCTGTTACGTGCTCGGCATAGTCCAGCCCCTTGACACTGTACAGGCGAATCAGCCCTAGTACCAGGAGAGGGATTGAGTGGCGTGCAGATGCAAGTAAGCGCTTTGCGAACGATTCCTGGGGCGCTCGGCCGCCTCCCAGTATCGATCGAGCTGAAACAACACCCCCGGAGAAGACGAAGGAGCCTACTCCCAAGTCCATGAGAGATGTTCCCCAGTTTTCCACCTTTGCGAACCGCCTAGGGAATACATTGAAGTCTACTGCCAGAATCGACAGACAGGTAGTTATCATCAAACCCGCTCGGTAATTAGTCAGAAAGGGCCGCTGGGGGAGCACATCTAATGCAGTATCGGAGCCATGGCTACGCTCTGTAGTGCTCTTTTCGGACCCGGGTTTTGCAGCTGGTGGTTTTGCCTTTTGCCGTACTTGCTGTGGCTTGGTGCTTAATAGAAGGAGAGCGGCAGGAGAGAGGAGTAAAACATTCAGCACAACGAGGGAGGAGGAGTACAAGGTGATTGCGAATAATACGCTGGCAACGGCGAGAAGAAAGTCTGCTATTAGAGCTGGTAGTCCATATGGCGTAAATAACGAACGGCGCGACTGAAGGACGGACCAAAGCAGCACCGCGCTCTATCCATATAACTGTTAGCTACAGATGCCATCAGACCTGTATATAGATGCGTATATACTCACCGGAACCACCGCTGACACTGTGTTGATGTCCCATACGTTGCTCCCCGAGAGGTTCGAGACGAAGGCCTCCTTTCTCGCCTTGTAGCTCTCCGCCATTGATGCGCAATTCGTCGGTTCAGCGAAGCCTGCCACCAGCAAACATCATCAACAGGCGATCCTAGTCATATATCATCTGGCAAGACGAGTTCCTTTGTCTCATAAATATCTACGAAGATGCCAGCTTCAACCAACTTGAAGCTGCTGGAAACTATTTGCTTACATAAGATGGTGTCAACCGAATTTTTGTTTATTTCTCGAGATTTTATTCGTTTTTGGGTGGAAGAAAACACGTTTTGTAAAAGATGTAAGTGTTAATGAGTGTAAATGGTTTTCATTTAACATTATCAGCCATGAAGTTCATAAGATACAAAGTGAAATCGTCTAGGAAACTGAAACGAGTGTAAGTATAAAAAGAATGCGCGCCACCAAATATATGCATCAAAAAATATCAACGAGCACCGCCATGCTAAATAGGTTCAAACGAGGGTATCAAGCTGTCTGGTAATGCAAAATGAAGGAGATGAAGGAAATGCAAAGAATTGATAAGGTAAGGAGACAAGAGAGTAAAAGAGAATTATCATATGCAGGGGAAGAGCAGCCAGCTGCCACAACCTGAGTCGCCTCAGTAATCTATAACTCGACGGGGATCTGGCCCATCACTGCTGGGCTGTTATGCCTCTGTTGGTCTTCTTTAGACCTGTCAAGACAGACGTTTGGCTGTGCCGGACAGCGGGCTGCTGGGATCGTCTCTGCCGTCAGTTTTTGGGGCGAAACGGACCTTCTTGGTCTTATCATTGGTTGGAGAAGCAGTGGTATCCTTCTTTACCCCGGTTGCAGCCCCGGTCTTTGGGGTGATGATGATGGGGTCTCCCTTGCATTTGGGGGACATCTCGCGGAAGCTCCTTGGCTTAGCGGCTTTCCCCTTGAATTCAGGGACATGGACGACCGGAACGATCTCTCTGAACTTCCTCAGCGGCTTCATAACGTTGACCTTCTTCCTAGTGGGGCGAATCGTCTCTTCAGTAGACGAGGTTGATGTCATGGATGGCGTAGGGGAAGGAGATCGTTTCCTGCGTAAACCAGGCATAATATTGTCCTCATACATGTCATAGCCCATTTCACTGCGCCCCATGCGCTGATGGATGTTGGGAGACTGGCTTCCCCTTCCCTGGGGACTGACTGAGATGCGAATGCGGACTCTAGAGGACTGGGACGCCCTGATCGGGTCCGGGTGATAGTCGCTGAGATTGACAACATCGTCCAGATCACTCATGTCCTCTGGGTCAGAGTAGGGTCCGTAGGCAGACATGTCATCGTACAGAACCTGTGTTACGCCCTTGGAGCTCAGCAGCACTCTCTTCCGGAAGCCATGGCTTGGGCTTCCCCGTCTCTCGATGAATATAGGCATGATGTCTGAACCGGTCGACGTGGGTATGATCAAACAAGAGATATGGCGAAGAAAGAGAGAGAGATGAAGGTGGGGCGAAATAACAATAAAGGATTAACGTGGATGTATTCACAAATGTAGAGTTATCAATTTGCGGTGGTTGAGATCTGAATTGAAAAGTCTCCCCTTCAAGGACAAACCCAGTCGACTTTATAATTATTAGAGTTAGGGGAAAGTAAGAAACAGCCTCCTTTCTGGCATTCCAAAGAAGATAATAGAGAAGAGAGCAGAGAGGAGGTGGTTGGTGGTATCCAAAACGCAAGACTACCAGGCCAAGCGCCTGAGTTCAGCAAAAGAAGCGCTGCCATCCTATCAATTCTGGACAGCGAGAAGAGTATGAAATGCACGAGCAGCTCTCGGGGCATTTCCAGGCTCCAAGAATAGGATCTTAACCGCGAAGCAGAAGGACCATATCCGTGGTTAGTTTCAATAAGAAACGAGAGCAGTAGAATCTCGCGCCGACTCATTCTCCTCGAGACGAGATGCGGCCAATGAGCGACGCGGCAGAGGGCGAAGAGTGAGATGATATCAAACACGAAAGGGTGAAAATGTAAAAATAGATACTCTGATGTCCATGGGCGGAGCATCTCTATGGTATCAAAGTGTCTCTATCGCTGTGCTTCTTTTCTTTTTCAATAGAGGGCATTGAGAAAGTAAATAGGCGCTGGCCCGCAGGTCTTCCTCCCCTTGGACCACTCCACCAGTTTCAGCTCCATCACCCCGTTTTCCTCTTTTTTCCAAGCGAGGATAGGAGATATAGTGTGCTTTCGTTGGATAAGTGTCTCTCCTAGTGATGGACGTGGCTGACGCTGAGTATATAGGTGGAGGATGCATCCCAACCGTTGGTGTTGTTTATTTGAGAAACAATCTTGCCGCCGGGTTGATATGCCTCTCGTCCATCCAGAAAAACAGAAGAGCGAGGGAGGGAGAGATGTCAGAGGCACTGCTAGCCGCCATACATGTGAATCTACGAAGTATGCATTGAATATATATTTTCATGCGATCTGAAACAGTGGCGAGTCTGCCGGGTTGCCTTCAGGGGTTTGCATCGGAGGTAGTGCATCCAGCGGCTGAAAACGAGCGTCCATGGCTAGTTGGTTAACTAGTTGACTATTGCTCAATCAGCAGGATTCTGCATGCATGGTTGGGAGTTCCAGGATATAAAAGGAGCGGCGAACTACTCCCCCGTTGCATGGTATATATATATATTCGTACATGTACCTTGGAGACTCTGGCTTAGCGCCTCCTCAGCAGCATCCCTCAGCCATTCGATTCTATACTATCTACGAGCGTCTCCATCCGATCACTGCTGGTACAAGGGTGCTTATCCACTCAACTCTCTCTCTCTCTCTCTCGCTCATCCTAGGGGGGGGACTTTACGCGAGTTTCCATGCCCGCTGCCTCTGCCATCCGCTGAGACAATGAGCCCAGGAGTCACCTAACTACAGAATCAGAATCCCCGACAACATCATACACACAGAGTTGTATATATACACGGGTCAACTCCGCATACTCCGCGTCTGCCATGCTATAACCAGCAGATATCAACTACGGCAAACTCCCGCCAAGTCAGACCAGGGGGAAGATGGATCTTACTCTTCCAAAATCCCTGCTGCGGAGGAAATGAGATAAAGAGAATGGGCGAGCAAGAAGAATGACACCATATTCCCCCAGGCCCGGCCTAGCTTTTTCTGATGGGCCAGATAGGAATATAATAATAATTTCACAATTTAGCTCTGTCACCCCCCTTCTCTCTCTCCGGGTCCAGTCTGGCCGACAATCAGGGCTAGTTTAAACATGTATGGGAAAATTGGGTCAAGAGAAAAGAAAGGGATGTTTTTTTTCCCTCTCTTGTCTATCTGGTTTATCTGCAAGAGGCACAAAAAGAAGAAGAAGAAGAAGAAGAAGAAGAAGAAGAAGCTGAGCTGTCGCGGCAATTTTGCGACTCCTTAAATAGCTCCAGCCAAACTCCATATTTTCATCGCGAGAAACAATTTTTTTCCGTTTCTATAAAATAACTAAACCAACCTCAAACGATAGACCTATACACTTATATTCTTCTGCTCTCGCCATTCGTTCTCTTCTCTCCTCACCTTCATCAATCATCAATTGTCAACCGTCAACTGTCAACCGCTCAATCATCATCACCAACCGCCCAATCCACTAGCTCGGCTTTTGTTTATCAAAAAGTGGAAAAAAAGAAAGAAAACAGTCGATCTCGTCTTCAGATACCACTCGCAGTCGTTTCTATCAGCGTCGGGGGAGGTACAGCGCCTGAAGACGGCGGGCCCTTTAACTTAACAGAGCTCGATAACATCGACATCAGCTACAGATCTGGGTCTCTCTTCTTCTTCCCTCTACGCATGAGTCGGTGGTTTATGTTGCAGAGCGACGCCATGGATCTACTTGTGCAGGCCATGTTCATCATCGGGTGTGCCTGGGCCTGTCTGGTCGGATATCTGGTCTTTGGCATGTTTCGACAGCGATATACACAGGCAAACGTCTCGAGACAGTGTCGCCAGGCCCTGGAGTGTGCAAATACAAAGAATACAGTCCCGGACGCGAAGGCTGGCGCACCGAAGAAGGCCTGAGAAGAGATGCGCCTTACATCTACATCTAAACAAGGTAATAATAATATATCTACCTGTCTCTCCATCATGAAGATGAGAATATTCTGGAACGACTAACATGTTTGCAACAGGACAAGGTACATCCTGGCCTAAACGAAGAGAGAAAAAAACCTGTGACAACGACTTGGTGTATCGGTTTCATGCCAACAGCCAACGTCTTATAAAGGGCAAAAGAAAGAAAGGGAAAAAAAAGCATAACTACTTATCCTTCCCATCCCGATCTCCCCGTTCGGCTTCTCTGGACCGAGATTAATCGAACCATGTTTTTCTTTTTCAACCGTTTCTCCCCCCTTTTTTCTCTTTTGCTTTTTCTCTCTCTGTCTCTTTTGCTTTAGTCCCTGGCGCTAGTTATAAGCGTTGGCTTTCACTATCGTCATCGGTCCTTCACATCCCTTGGACCATGAACCATGACCGGGAACCATGACCTCGAACGGGGTTTCTTTCTCCATCGTTTAATTTGGGGAAGTCTTCCCGTTGTATCATTAGCTTTCTCTCTTTTCTTGTCTTTGTCCCTTTTCTGGGTTCGCAGCGTATGTTCTGCATGGTGTTGAGGATGGCAGATAAATAGATAGACTGGTTATATGGACATATATTGGTCCTTTTCCTTGTCCCCTTTACGGGTTTTTTCCTCCCCTGGTTGGAATGTTGGATGTTGGATATAAAATAACCGGCTGTGTGCAGATACTTACCTGTGCATGCATGTATGCAGAGGTGCTATCCGTCTGCAGGATTTCTGGATACATAAAACATCCCTGTCATCACTCATCCCTTCCATTACCACGGAGGACGGATACTCTGCATGTGATGTTGGGGCAGAAGCTTTGGTTATAACTGAAATAGAACGATGTCACCGTCAGCATCAATTCAGCGGCTTGAGCTATGGAGCTTTAACCACCAAATGCTATATATCACTATCCATTCTAGCGGCTATTATGGAACTCTCCACTACGCTATGGCAGATAAGACTATATAGCAAGCAGATATATACCAGGCTTCACGTCTTCTTTAAACATTCATCTTCATAATATTTCATTTCCGAGACTCAATGATACATAAGCAGCATTGTAAAGACAGCTTGCCCTTGTCGTGGGTCTCATCTCGACATTGTTTTGATACCACACAATGTCAAAGACCGCTTGCCGCCGACTACATGATCTGAAACTGGTCTTCCGTATATGGCATTATCTCTGGATGCCGTGGTATCATGCAACAAGACACATGATGGACCAGAAATGCACAATTTCTCCCAAAAGGGTCGACCACATCGCTGTTCGTCCAACCTCGATTTCATCAGTCCATTGTCTAATTTCATGCGGCTACGGTGTAGCCTGTATATGAGGTTTGCGCTTCTTTCCAGCATTTTTCTCAATCGCGAGACATGCGCCAGCCACAGCATTTGTTACTGCGATGGCAGACATAGCCCACCAAGCGATGCCTACTACACCGTGCCTAAGCCCCACGCCATACAGCCAGCCCGTGAGCAAGGGTCCTGCTGTTTTTGCAACCGCAGCAACGCTCTGGGAGATACCGTTCACGGTGCCAAGGGAAGACCGGTCTGGACTCGCTGCGTTAAGAAGCATACGTGACGAAGGTGTAACAAACGAGCGCGCAGTGGTCTGGATGGCTAGGGTGGCTGCGATGAAAATCCATAGTACAACTCCTGATGCAGGCAAGGGTGGTAATGTGTTTGATGGGACGGTAGCCCAGAACGGGATAACAAAATATGTTACCGGGAAAACCAGGAGAGAACAGAGATAGAGATTGAAAAGACCAAACACTCTCTTCAGGTACGGAAAGAATAAGAGCTGCAACACTAAGCCCACAAGGCCTCGGATGGCAAGAGCTGTGGCGATATTACTTGGTTTAAAAGACAGGCCTCCGGTAAAGGTAAAGGGCGCGTGGGGGTGATAGTTTAGCGGTACCGACAGAGCTCCGTTGGTAGCTGTTGACTGGCTGGTATCACCAGTGGTTGAACTTGCTACAGATGAGCCTCCTTCTGGGTCATAGCGAGGTGTTGAAAGGAATATTGCCAAGAGGGATGGAAATATGCCAACGTGCATGATTATGAGCCCGTTAGAGAAAAGCGTCATAATTAGTCGTCGGGTCCATATGCTGACAGGTGAGCCAGTAGTATTAGTCTTTGCTGAAGCGTTTCGTCCACGGTCATTCATTTCGATATGCTCAGCGTCTTCAACGGCGACCTTCTCATACCCAGACCGAGACAACCGTCTACCGAGCGTCTTAGCCCAGCCAGGCACAATAGACAGGGAACGATGCCCTTCCCCTTGGTGCGTCTCCTCGAGCAGAAAGGCCGTTAATACCGCGCACACAATCATGGACATACCATTAAGTATATTGGGCACGGCGTACGGCCATCTCTCTAACCACTGCCTCAAGGAGCTTCCAGGCGCAAAAGCATTTGGATACGTTCCGACAGGATCACTGAGTATCCCACCCAGCAGAGGACCAATGAAAGATCCCAGGTTGAAAGCCGTTGGCATCAGCAGTATTGCCCGCGACTCAAACTTTTTTCCACTGATATCCCTGATTATGGTCCGCATCACAGCCATGTTGTTGTTCGTCAGGCCAACAAGAACGTAGCATGCTACCACCGCCAGGAAGCTGTTGGCGAACGCAAGTCCTAGCCACGCAACTCCAGTCATGGCGAGACCGATTAGCAGAACCCGCTTGCGCCCTACACGGGGGTTATCGGCCAGTATGCCCCATAGAGTCGACATGAAGAACTGTGGAATAGCGATTGAGGCACTTAGGATGGAGGCATGAAATGCCACGGTAGCGGCACTTGGCACGGAACCGTCGGGGAGTTTGAACGATTTGAGCTGGAAGAGGATGAAGGTCTGTCGGCTGCCGATTGCTGCATTTTCACAAAACCAACCGCATACTGTGAGGCCCAGTTGCAGTTTCTTTGGCATAGTTGCCCAAGATGCTGTCGCGTCGTCGTCATCCTCTGCTTCATCTGTGGGACCTGGTCGCGGACAGGAAGGAGAGCCATCGGATATAAGGCTCTTTTGCTCTTGGTTCACCATCTTAATATCGTTGCTGCTCTAGCTCGTCCTGATAACCCGAACCAGTTGTACCAATAAGCCAGGCAATTCACGACTGTCAAAATGAAGTGAGACGAAGAAAGAGCCATGTCGTGCAAGATATTAATTGAGCTGGCAGACCCAAAAAGCACAAGTCTACCAGCAAAAACAGGTATATGTTTGACTGGTGGCGCTGGCTTATGACTTCTCATAGTGGAATTGTACTAGCGAATTCGCACCGGGGCACGGCGTCATTATTGAGACCAACAAGCTTGGTGATCCTTTTAGTGCACGCCAAAACCAAAGTAAGTTATGAAGCTTGCGGTTATCTCGAGAATGGTTGGAGGATGGAATTTGGATCTTCATCTTGACCAGTTGGTATCCCATAACGTACGCACTCCGTAGATAACGAAGCTGACAAGCACTAACCAGTCTCACAGCACAGATGCTCTCAGCCAGCGGGATGGATCGACGATCAGAGCGGGTTGGATATCATTCCCGCTGTCAAAACGGAGTATCCTGTACAGTTAATATCGTGGCCACCGTCCATAGTGCTGGTTTAGATCCTTCGGATGTGGATTTCTGTGGGCGTTGACCGTCGAGTGGCCGTTCTATCAAAACGAGCGGTCAAGCCGTGGAAGATGACCGGATTGCAGTTTGCATGTCAATTCATACTCAATTCCGAGTATCATACCAGAGCAAAAGGCTGTTGTATGTCTCGAGGGAAGAAGCTTTTGGTTGGATGTTGCAAGTAAGCGTGTAAGATTAGTAAGACGCATAAAAGGAGATTTAGAGATCAAAGAGCGACACTTAAGACAAGTATTCTATATAATCTTTATTTGACCTATATCATAATAGCTTGCGACCTCCTGGTCGACCCCAAAAAACTAATTAAAGCAAAGGGCCTGCCAAAGCAGAAGCCCCTTTGCATATATTCATACATGCATAGTCCGAAAAAACACCTAACGTCCTCACTTTTCTGTATTTCCTCTACTCTTGTCGAGCATAATTAAAAGGCATAAACATTCTTATTTATTTAGTATATGTCTTCTGCAACGTCTTGGCAATAGTCTGGAGCTGGATGTTGCTGGTACCCTCGTAGATGGCACCAATCTTGCTGTCTCGGAACATCTTCTCGGCAATACCCTCGCGGACGAAGCCCATGCCTCCCATCCACTCGACGGCAAGACCGGAGACACGACCAGCAACCTGAGAGGCGTACAGCTTGGCCATGGCGGCGTCCTGGACGAAATCTTGGCCAGCCTCCTTCTTGCGGGCAGCGTTGAAGACGAGGGCACGGGCGGCGGCAATTTCGGTGTATGATTGAGCGACTTGGTGCTGCATGCCTTGGAAAGTACCGATGAGCTGACCGAATTGCTTGCGGTCGTTCCAGATGTATCTATGGGTGCATTAGTACCAGACCACGACGAGGAAGAAAGGCAGAAGACATACCCAGCAGCATTCTCCCAGGCACCGAGGGCCAAGCCGGTCATCTGAGCAGCAATGCCGATACGGCCCTCGTTCAACAAGCTGATGGCATACTTGTATCCCTGGCCCTCCTCGCCCAAAATGTTCTCCTTTGGAACCTCTACGTCGTCAAAGTTAAGAACACAGGTGCTGCTGGCACGGATGCCAAGCTTCTTCTCCTTTTTGGCGATGTTAAATCCCGGCATGTCCTTCTCGACAATGAAAGCAGTAATGCCCTTGTATCCCTTGCTAGGGTCTAGGTTGGCAAAGACGATGAAGAACCCAGCTTCCATGGAATTCGTGATCCACATCTTGCTGCCGTTGAGCTTATATCCAGACGAAGTCTTCTCGGCTTTAGTCTGGAGAGCAAACGCATCGGATCCAGAGATGGGCTCTGACAAGCAGAACGACCCAACGGTGTCGGTTGCCAGTCTGGGCAGCCACTTCTTCTTGACGGCGGCGCTACCATATTTCAACACTGCGGTATTGACCAAAGTGTTGTGTACGTCTACCATGACACTAACGCTGGGGTCGATGCGCGCAAGCTCCTCGATACCAATAATGGCCGAGGTAAAGTTCATGCCGGCACCGCCGTACTCTTCCGGGATCTCGATGCCCATCAACCCTTGCTCGAACAGCTGCTCGACAACGGCAGGATCCATAGCCTCGGCCTCATCCATCTCTCTGACCTTTGGCCCGACCTCTTCCTGTGCGAATTTGGCGACAGACTCTGCCATCATCGTCTCAGTTTCGGAGAGATAGGTGATGGGGGTGGGGGTGAGTTCGGCATTATAGCGATGAGGGGCGGAAGAGAATGGGCGAGAGCTATACCGGTCCAGTCAGCATGGGCATGGGCTTTGGAAGCTATCAAGAAGACGCCATATTCCGTCTTGGGGATGTGTGCTTTGGACGTACCATCTTACCGCCCTTGAGGCTGTAGCTCTGCTTGCTGTGGATAGGATAGGTGCATACGCCCTCCTGGACAAAGGCCGTAAGGCGCGGGCTATAGATGCCATGCTGAACGGTTGAATATAAAACTGGCACGCAGAACAAGCACTCTGGCAACGAGGATCTCAGTCGTTTGGCCTGGAGAAGACGAAGAGAAGCAAAAAGATCAAAAAGAAAGTCGCATAAGCCGAAAAACGAACATCTGAATATAGAAAGCACGTGAGTTGGCTTTACCTCGGCTAGATGCGGATAATTTATCACGTGGATTTCTTAGTAAGCCTTTGCTTACTTAGCTAAGGTTGGGCTCTTTTTGTTTTTCTTGGAAAAGCTGCTGGAAGAAAAGGAGAGTCTGTGGATGAGTTGAAGATAAGTTGAAGGTTGCCGTGGGTTACTATCTCATGGTACTCCCGTAAGGCGAGAATGCCCTCACAGCTCTACCTTTGAGCTCCAACTGTCTGTCTTATCAATGAACTGCCCCCTAATGAGCCAGATATAAAAGTCGATACATCCACCAGCGGCCTCGAGGGTTGCAATGAAAGCATCTATATTCCCAAATAGGCCCTCGACCCCTACGGTATGGAGGATCACCAGCCAGTCCGACGGTGGAAGAGTGCACAGGCCGTTGTCGATATAGCAGGGTGGATGCGTTGCGAAGGCGTACTCCTGGAGCGCCTCGCAGCTGGCTCTTTTCTGGCTCGTGGCATAGGGCACTAATTTCTCTTGTAGACAGTACCTGGCATTGCTGACCCAGGCTTTTCCCCGGTCAGAGAAGTGCCCCAGTACCGGCTCGAACTTGAGGCAGTAGTGGTCACCATATGCAATGGCGTAGCCTTCTGGGCCACACGGCACCGCGGCCTCGAGACAGGATTTGTAAAAGGCGCAGCTGTCCCTCTTGGGCTTGGAGCATTGGTCCAGACCGGTGCCATCCTGTGTTTCTGAAAAGTTATCCCCCTTGGATTCCATTAGTTTAGTAGACTCTTGCGGGTCAAACGGCCGCACCTTGTGGAAGAGCTCGCCTGCTTCGATGGGTGACACATGGACGACCGTTCCCAATACTAATAAAAGAAGCCGTGGCAGCCGCATGGTCACCATAGTTTTCTGATATCTTCTTCGTAGGACAGGAGGTATTTTATCGCTCTGCGCGCAGCAGATGAAAACCTCTCAGTCTCGCCGGGACCTTTTATTCTCGATAGCGTTCATACATGTACGTCGCCGCCGATGTCTTCGTACGAAGGAATATACGCGTATCTCGCGCAGTTGAAGGATTTATGCTGCAGGCCCTGCAGCTTCTGCGTGAGTGCATGGAGGTCTATAATTGACCATCCCTTGCATGACTAGAGCAGCCACTCGGTTACCATCACATCCCCCAAGGGCTCTCTCATCGTCCTTGTCAGGCCACGTCTTTCAACCTTTTTCTTTTCTTTTTCATCCCATCTCACGGCAATTCGTCTTCTGGTCTCCCTTCGCGTTTCTTTTTTAAGTTGTTTCTTCAGCTTCTTCCCGTGGCGGTGCAAGTGATGACATCACCCCATTATCACGTGGACGCGGGGAGGCCGCGCGTGGCGGTGCATCTTCATCTTCGTCTTCTTCCTACTTAAGCGCCGCGCAATCACTTAACACTCACTCTCGTAACAACAACAGGGTTCGAAGGATTGGACAGTTTTCTGTTGCCTGTCTTGCTATAGAAAATATCATCTGTTGTGAGTATTTGCGCATCCCTCGGGGGAAAAAGGTTGGTTCTAACATAAACAAACTAGGACCATCTACCTCCGCCGCATTATCAGGGCCATCACATACAAGACAAAAAGTCGGGAAAGATAGCAGGTAGCTATGGCAGGAGGATCAAGTGACCCCCGCCTCTTCTTCAGCCTCGATAATGTGCGGGCATACCACATTCAGAATGGCGAAGAGACAGAGCTCACCCCCTCAGGGCCCCAGACGCTGTCTCTCCTGATGGTGCCTACCACCATCCCTGTAGTAGACCCTGCCAACCCACAAGCCGCATCCGCAAACACTGAAGAAGACTTCTACCTACACCTACATCTGCCTCCTGAACTCGAACTGCCGCTGCCTGCCACCACCCAGGTCTACCACCAGCCACCAGATAGCTACCTGATCCCGAGATGGGATCTGGGTCCAGAGACTGGTGCGTTCACCCGTATCCAATTCCCCAAGATCGGAAGCGGGCCTGGAATGGTATCGCAGGAAGACGTCGATACGTTTGAGACCATTCTTGCACAATGTACCGCCTTCCTTGAGCGGTCCCCGCCACCAAAACAACAGAAAAAGCAGCAACAGGGAGGGTATAATCCCGCAACGTATGCGCCAGGAGAGGGCTATGCGGGAACTGGTGATGAGAAACATGGCCAGATCGTGCTGATTGACGAGGAGAACGGGAGCGTCGTCGGAGAGCTCACCGAAGGGTTTAATGTTGTGCAGTCGACAGATGTCAAGGCTGGATCCAAAGGTATGCCACAGCTTTCTTTTTCCCTTCTCTTTCTATTCATGACATTCTTCTCTTTTTTTGTACCCCATGTTATCCATAGACGTCATGCTAATCATCATTAGACCCTGTTCAAATCCAACTGCCTGAGAAAGGCAACCAGATCACTGTCAGCAATGCGCCACTAGAGTACCTAGAAATGGCCAGCCATCCTGCCTATGCAAAGTCGTCACTTGTCCAAGGCTCGGCCATGGCCTCTCGTCTGCTAGTAACTACCTCTGAAGCACTAGCTTCCCTGCTGAACTCGGGTGCAGATAGCTTCACTAGGGGAACCAAGCCTGCTGCCAAACCCATGACATTTTCGCCATCCACACAAGCGCACATTCGCAAGATCAACACCTTCTCGCAATCCGCGGCCGGTCTGTCATCCAAAACCGTTGGACAGTTGGGTAAATATGCACAGAACCTCGGTGCAGCGTTGACCCGTAGAGGAGATCGCGATCCTCATAACAAGGGGTACGATGTCAACGGCAGGCCAATACCAGACTACAAGCCTGGTATTCTCAACAAGTCGATGATTGCGATTTCCACCCTCGGTGACGGACTCGATCACGGCGCTCGCCATCTACTATCTACTAGCTCCATAGCCGCTTCCAAGATGGTGGGCCACAGATATGGAGAAGAAGCGCGGGCAGTGACGACAGACCTTACCGGCGGCATTAAGAACGTCGGACTAGTCTACATCGATGCGATGGGCGTTTCAAGACGGGCAATCCTCAAATCCGTGGCTAAGGGGATGGTAGTCGGCCGCATGAAGGATGGACAACAGCTTGTCGTTGGTGGAGGCGACGGTGGACAACTGGGATCGGGCGCCCCCTCTCCACCGTCTGGCAAACCGGAGTCAGGTCTCTCTGCACAGTTTGGAGCATCATCGTCATCGTCTCCAGGACCGCTGTATCGAGCGCAGTCGCCTGCGCCGCCGCCAGCGTATGGGGCCAAAGGGGGCCAGTCGTTGGGCATCACCCCAAAGAATGGCAACCACAAGTATCAGTGAATCAAATCACTTTTCCCTCATTATTTTCCGTTTTCTCCTTTAGGGATTTCAATGTTGAAGAGTGGATTTCTTTTTAGATCTTGGAAGGTGAATTTCCTTTTTTTTTTCTCTCTTCCCTTTGGCAAGTTTTTTTTTCTTTTCTCCGATTTTTTGGTTGTTGTTTTTCCTTCTGGGTTTCCTGGTTTGGATGGCCTATAAAACGAGCCATGAAGACTATTAATTAGAAAGAAAAAGGATGGGAAGATGGGATAAATTAACAAATCGCATATAATGGTCCAATTGTTTTTTTTTTTTTTTTTGGATTCTTTATTTCTCTGTTGCTCTTCGATGGCCGTCTTCCCCCAGCCGCTTCTTTCGAAACCAGCAGTCACAATGACAAAGAGGAAATCAGTTCGATTGATGTCCCTGCAGCCCAATGTGTTTTCCCACCTGCACCACGCGCAAGCGAAATAACGCCTCGTAGATCGTTCTGGGTGGCTTCTCCGTCCCCTGGGTCCGCCGGTACACTGCGGTATTACGAGCCTCGTTTCAAGTTCCGGATCAAAGCAACTGTTACAACCAGGTAAGATTAGCGCGGACATTCGACAAGAGACGAGCTTCACCATCGTCGTCGTCTTCTTCTTCTTCTTTCCCATTATGTGAGGAAGCCTTTAAAAGCTTTCCGAAGGTGTTCGTTGTGCCATCCAGGCTTGGTTTGATATCGATGTCTTAGGCTTCTGCCGGACTAATTTCTCAACCCAACCATAGAGAGGACAGTAAAAGGGAGTACGGAGTATACTATGTAAGTAGTTAGGCGGGTTCGGGGGTGAACTGGAGGATGTATCATCCACGTATCCAGGACGGTGCAACAGCGCCAACCAGGCCAGCTCGCATATTCATAACGTGTGTGGATGGTACATTGAATCGTTGCACTGGTAGCAAATTTCGAACCATACGAAATAACGTTGGAATGTCGTACCGTAGGCCAGCAAATAAATTCATGATCCCAGCCATAGCATCAAAAATGTAAAGAATCAAAAAAGCAAAGAGAACAAAAGAGAGCCAGCCAAAGAGCAGCCTTTCTCTATAGGAACCTCCCGCAGGCTGGAGATGGCCCTGGTTCAAAACAGCGCCAAGTGCCAGGTCACTCCTCGACACTACGCTAGACACGAAACTGCGAGCTAAAGCAGCGAAAAAGCATCGTCTTTCCTCCCTTTGGTGTCTGTTCCTCTCTCTTGTCCACCTCTCCCGCTTGCATCTCCCATCATCTCCAAAACTCCCCCCAGGAGACGACGAGGTGTGTCTGTCTCGGTAGACACTCTTCTCTTCCTCCCCCCTTCTTCCTTCTCCTCTTCTTCTCCTCTTCTTTTATTTCTCCCCTTGCGTTGGCGGCCTATCATTCACCGCTCGATCGCATCTCCCAGCCTCCTCTCGCTCTCTGATCTTCTTCCCCCTGGACAGGACCCAACCAACACCATCAGAAGGTGTAGTTCCATTCCGTCGCTCGCCCCGATCCGAGTTTGAGTCTCCCCTGAAGGCCCCTCTTGATGCTTTCGCCTGTCTCGTCGCCAATCGCTCGTCTGCTCCGTCAAGACCAGGCCGCCCGGACGGCTTTTCTCCAGGTCGTTTTGTTCGCATTGAATTTTTAGCCAGCATCTTGTTTTATACCGCCGATTATGCTTCCTTGGTCAAGCTGAGCCCATTCAACCATTTCAACATCAGCCCAGCGCCCAACCGTCCCCCTGCAACCCGACAAGTTGACAACCGTCTCTGTGACCACCGCGGTGTGTCGCTGGCTTCGACCATCCTCTCGTTTTTGATCGGTAATATATACCCTCTTTGCATTGTCTTGCTCAATTGAGGTTTATATCTGGTGTATTCTCTTTTCCGCTGCAGCTGTGGGTTCTTGATTTATTCTTCTTCTATTTTCCTGCTTTTCATTCCTGGTCTATTTTATCGCGCTCGACCTGGCCGTCGAATACAAGAACACGCTGGCTATCCGGTCAGTTTGGATGGAATAGTTGGAAGATCTTTCTGCGACGTGATAGCTGTCGAATTGACGCGGTAGTAGAATCGTGGCGGAACATCAGTTAGATACTGGTCCAGAAGAAGCAGTAAGTATCATCTTATCTATCTCTTTATGTCTCTTCTTTTCACTGTGTGTTGCTTGTGTTGCTCTGCTTGTGTTGCTGTTGTCGTGTTGTTAGCGCGTTGAAGCTCACCTTCCAACATTCCTGATATTTCAACATCTTCAACTTCACTTCTTGACTTTTACCACTTATCAACATCACCACTCTTTTGTTTTTTACTAGACAAGACGCGTTAATGCGGCCAATTCTTATGGATTAGACAGTTAACAAGTCCCTTCTTAGAGTTTTTAGAGTCCTTTTTTCTCTTGGTAACGCCAGCGACATCATCTTGCATCCTAACGCGCATACAAACGCTTTCACCACCAGGCTCACCAGCGCCGATTTCAACCTCCAGCTGCCTTCTTCCCAAGGGAAAAGGCATGTCTTCATCACTGCAGGCCAGCCCGCAGTTAAATCCTCCGCAGCTTGGAAGCCAGTTTATGCATTCTTCTCCCTCAAATGGACAGCAGTATCACCAGTCTGGATCTCCGCTCTCACCGGTACAATACCCCCATGGAGGTGACAATGTAAGCTACAATGAGGCATCGCCCAGCTCACAGCATCTACATCCGTCTGCTGCTGCTTCTCCAGGGATGACCAGCCAGGATTACGGCTCGCCAGTCACTCCGCCAGGCAGATCTGGCTCTGGCAGCCCGCGATCGCGGCCAGGGACGTCAGAGAATTACGGAAACCCTCCTGTTCCTCCACCACGGTCCTCGTCTAATAACAAGACCCATACGAGTCCACATGAAACCTCAAGACAGGGCAAACGTCGAGAAAACGGTAGAAACCGTGGAGACCGGGAACATGGCGAAGAGCGGGCCAAGGATGACATGAGCCCCCCCAGCAAGCCCCGTCGTAAAACACCCCATTCGCCAGAAGGGCCCCAGAGAGCCGCTAGCACTCGGGAACCAAGAGATTACTCTTCAGCCACCGCCCTGGAAAGTCGATCAGAAGCTGCAATGGGCCCTAGTTCTGTTCCCAGCGGTCCTGTTCATGAACCAAGTGTCGTCCTTGACCGTATGATTGTGACAAACCCAGACATTGATATTGCGCGAGAACAGCAGCGCCAGGAGAATGTAGACGTCCAAAATACTAGACATGCTACCGGCCTTGTCGAAGAAAGAGACCTGCCAGAAGACGACGACGAGGGAACGACTATTCCCAAGAGCAGACATGATACCTCTGGTGGGAAGCGGAAGGAGACCTCCTTTGGAGACTACATCCTTGGCCAGACCCTTGGAGAAGGTGAGTTCGGCAAAGTACGACTTGGATGGAAACGAGATGGAAGCGTACAGGTTGCCATCAAGTTGATCCGCCGCGAGACCCTGGGTACCAACCCTGGCCGGCTGCCCAAGATCAACCGTGAAATATCCGTCCTCAAGAAGCTGTCTCACCCCAACATTGTCCGCATCCACGAAATTGTCCACACGGATCGTCACATCGGTATCATCCTCGAATATGCTTCAGGCGGTGAACTCTTTGACTACATTCTTAACCACCGCTACCTAAAAGATAATGCAGCCCGTCGTCTATTTGCCCAACTAGTCTCTGGAGTAGGCTACCTGCACAAGATGGGCATCGTTCACCGTGACCTGAAACTAGAAAACTTGCTTTTAGATCGAAACCGCAATATTATCATTACCGATTTTGGGTTTGCGAATACATTTAATCCGAGTGATGAGCTTAGTGAGGAAATCGAATACAACCTCACCAATCGAGACTTTGTCAAGCAGATGCGCCTGGACAGAATGGATGCCAATGGCCTCAGACGTGGAGATCTCATGCAAACTAGCTGTGGCAGCCCCTGTTATGCGGCTCCTGAGCTCGTCGTGAGTGATTCGCTCTACACGGGGCGAAAAGTTGACGTTTGGAGCTGTGGTGTCATTCTCTACGCCATGCTTGCTGGATATCTTCCGTTCGACGATGACCCGGCAAACCCAGATGGAGACAATATCAATCTTCTCTACAAGTATATTGTGACAACTCCTCTTACCTTCCCGGAATATGTCACTCCTCATGCTCGTGACCTTCTACGTCGCATCTTGGTGCCTGATCCCCGAAAGCGTGCAGACCTCTTTGAAGTTGCGCGCCACAGCTGGCTTGCTGAATATGCCACAGTTGTCTCCCACATCACCAGCAACACCACGGATGTAGCTGACATTGCAAACACGACCGTCCCGTCAGGTAGGCTTTTCCAATTCAACTTATTCATTTGGTTGCTAACAGAATGACATAGAAGAAGAGAAACTAGAGACACCCCTTCTTGAACGTAGTGCATCTGTCCGGGAACCACCAAAGACTCATTCCCAGAACGCCACTACTGTTCTCGGTGGACTTACCCAGCAGCAAGGACAAGTATCACAGACGCCAGGTGAGAAGCCAAAACGGACCCGAGATGCCAAACGTAGAACTGTTCAAGTTGAATACGTTGCTCCCCAATCTTCAACTTCTAGAGGCGGTTCCACCCCGGAGCAACAAAGCTCGCCTAGTGGTCAAGCATCTACCGTTCATGCCCCAGCTCCTGTCGCTACTCGCACCTCTGCTGCTTCCGCTCCATCAACGAGCCAGGGAGCCGTCAGAGGCGAGCCTCAACTTGACAAGCCACTGCCTAAGCCCGTTATTGATCGCAACCGCGAGAGGATGGGCTACACCAACAACTATGCAGATCGCAATCAAGGTATGACAAGGCCAACATCAAGAGGCGTTGCACGGTCAGTATCAGAATTAACTGGTGCTTTCTCTGGGACTCAAGGTTCCCAAATTCCTACAGGAAGACCACAGACTGGAGGCTCCATGGCTTCGGCTGGTCGAATGGAGTCTAGACTACCATCTCGAGGGTCTTACAGTCAGCCCGTTGCACCCGCCGTTGCCGCAACCAATGTAGAAGGAAAACTCGCCCAGCCAAAGAATGGTAAACCATACAACATCTCGGCTCCTATGCCTGTACCACATGGCCAGATTGCCGCTTCCGTGGGTCACCCAACCACCCTATCTGGTGCTCCGACTGGTCCGGCTGGCCCAGCCCAACAGACATCAAAGAGCCATAAGAGGTCCAGCACCGTTACCAGCATCAGTGAGAAGCTGTTTGGAAGGCCAGCTTCCTCTATTTTTGGAGGTAAATCTCCTTCTCCTGGCTCTCCTCGTCTGAAACCAGGTGGCAAACGTTATCCCCCCACGAGCATGAAAGACCCCTATGCGGTGATGGACGAACCACGCGCATCCGTTGACTCTAGACGCTCAATCTCGCATGCTTTCAGGAGGCAGAGTGATGCCCATTACACCTCTCGACCTCGCCGGTTCTCCCTCTTGCCATCACTCTCAAAGGCCTTCTCATCGAACAAGGAACAGCCAGCTGCTGAAGATACTAGCCCTACTCACGTTGACGACTTCCTCTACACTCAGCAGGGCGAACAACAGCCCCAGCCCCAACGAGAACGACGTCTATCTACCGCGCCTGCAGCCGTACCTTCGGCTCACCTGGGCCAAATGAATGATCAGGACAGCGAGATGTATAAGGATAGACAGTCTGTCTCTAGGGACTATCAGGTTGACGCCATGAACCTGTCTGCTCAAATTGATCGCCAATTCGCCACCTTACATAGTAGCCAGGAGGGACAAATAAACAATGCCTTTGAACCGAGCTACCCGCATGGTAATCAAGACGATGAGATGGTCGGTGTCGCAAGTTCCAGCTCTCAACCACCACAGATTCAAGGGTATCCCGATTCACAAACTCAGGGCTATGGGCAGGAGTTGCTCCAGCAACAGCAACTACAGCAACAGCAGTACGACCATCCGTTTGAAAACGGTTCTCGCCCATCAATGCAAGCTGGCCGACCCCCGAGAAACAATATTCTCCAGAAAGGCCACCGCAAGTTTGCTGATGCTTATGAGTTTGAGAAGGCCCCCTCGCATACCTCCGGTAGCTCAGGCGCTGCGAGAAAGGTGATGGACTTCTTTAGACGACGTGGGAAAGCCAGAGCCGGTGAAGATCGGTAGCCCATTTCATTATCACAAGGTAGCAACCTAAACAACCCAAAAAATACAGTCAGTAAATTGAACCAATAGCTGGAAATATGCAACCAGATCAAACAACACAACACAACGAGATACCCATCTTTGTCTCATCTTTTTCTCGGAAACACCCGCCACGGCCCACACGCCCACGGCGTTTGTTGATTTTTTTTTTCCTACTTCTAGTTTGTCTTGGTTTGCGTTCCCGCCGCGTTTTTGATACCCCCCCAAATCCCTGCCTTGTCTGCAGTTGGCCGTTTTTCTATTTATTGCCCGCGTTTGACCAATTATCTGTTTCGGTCTGTCACGGAAGAAGATGATAGTTTCGAAATCTCTCCAAACGAAACTCGCTTCCACTATTCAGGTTTGGAACCGGACCGTTGACCAACTTGATAGTAGCATCGAGAGGAGCAGAAAGGAAGAGAAAAATGGGGTAGAAGCCAAAAAATATTTGAACGAAGAAGCAGCAGTATGAATGAGGTTGAGAGGTACAGCCCGACTGAAGGATGGAGTCGGAGGAGTAAAGGGACCAGTGATATCTCTCTATTCTCTCTCTTTTTCTTTTCCCAGTGTTCTATTTTGTTCATTGATTGGTTCACTGTACAACAGATGGGATCTTTTTATTATATTTTTATCTTTTATTTCCTCTCAATTGTCTCTGTTGGGGATTGGGTTTCATACATGTTCTTCTCTTTTAATATGCTTGTGTCTTCCTTCTGGACATCGTCCTCGAGCAGGTCTGCTTCCTGTTCCCAGACCTTGCATGTTTTCCCACTTAGCCCTCTCATACCCATCAGCCGTTGAGCCTGCTTTAGGCCCGAACATCACCTCACTCTTATCCTTCTCTCTCCCGGTTTATCATATCCGATCTCTGCCTTTCTCAACCAATGGAGAAGCAAGGCGGAGGAAAATACGGGTACACACTAAGACACAGGAGAGAAAGAAAAGAGAGAACAAGCAAGAAGAGAGAAGAGCTTTTTTATGTCTCATAATTTCCTTTTTGCCTGTCTATTTGTTTAATTTTAATGTTTGTTTCTCTCAACCTTTTTCTTCGTTTCTTGTTGTCTATAAATCCATAGTTGCGTTTTAGTACTCAGGCCTTTTCCCCCCTTTTTTCCCCTTCGACAGACAGCAGGGTCAGATTTCCGCTTGCGTTGCGTTTTATTCTCGTCCGTTTTTACATACCTACCTTTTCGCATACCTATCTGTCTATCTACCTCCAACATTATTGCCAGTTGTTAACAGAGCGAGCCTTGTGTTGGGCAAATGATATAGCCGTTGACATCTTAATATTAATGAGGCATGTATGTCTCCTATTCAGTGCCGGGTTCCATACCATCTATGCTGTTCGGCAACACCCGGCTATTCAGCATTTCGTATTTCTATAGATATGATACCATAGAGAGCCTCGGGACGTCTCCATCAAAGATCAATCTACTTCTCTTCCTAGCTAATACTTCGCTACCAAACGCCCTCGGTAGTCAAAAACGTCGTGCTATATAACTACTACTGGTATGTTGACGAACATCTACTGCAAAGGATGCTCCAGCTAGAGCCTTCGAAGACATACTTATCCCCTACATCAGTACATTTATTGACTTCGATATCTATACTTTAAATTAGCGATGAACAAGCCTGCAACCATTCTGTATGTAGATAGCCAAGTGCAGTAAAAGCATGCATAAAACCAGTTTTTAGGAGTCTGCTGGTGAATCGGTGGCATGATTATGGTATATAAGGGCCTTGAAAGCTTTCACATGAGGCTTTGGATAGGCATTGGTGGTCACCTTCGGCGTGAACGTCCAAGGCTGGTCTCATGAGAGTATCTTGCTGTTTGTATATCAGATTCCCCCCCTCCAACTTGCACCTTGAGCATGTACACAGGGAGGTGTTCCCTACGATGTAGTTCTATTAGCCTCTTAACTTGCTTTGTTAGTGACAGGCCAGGGTTGATGCTTAAAGAGCTAGACTGACGAAGCTCCAAACCCTAGATTGCCCAACGGTCTGATAGAGTCAGAGGACATCGCCTATGTTGACGGGATAATATTCTCCGTCCTTGAAAACCATTGCTCGTCGAGTTATCATCAAGGATCTCAAAGCCAGTGGCTGGCAAACATGGTGGGAAATGGGCCTCTCTAGGGCACTATACACCCATCTCAAAAGAAATACCATATACGAGAAGGAAGTGCAATGGACGAGCCGGTTGGTCCAAGTATAAGCCGGTCGGTCGATGATGTCAGTTACGCATAACAACTCCGGGCTCCTCCAGAGACTCACGCTGTACGCTTCAGCTCCGAGATGGCCACCTTTGCCCCTTTTTCTCCCAGCAGTGCCAGCTACTTCGCACCACACTCCTTACCGCTCATCAAGCAGCCGCCCTTTTAATATCCAGACTAAGCAGACTACCCTCCGCGGGTTCCAAGACGGAGCAAGAACCTCCGTACATAATAGTTTGCTATTTAAGACTCCCAGCGATCAAGATTTGGCATCCTGGGGGAAAAAGAAAGCAGAGGGGAAAAAGCAAAGAGGAAGAGCTTTCGGAGAGGAGGACCGGACCGTCCCATCACATGTTCCAAGGACGAAGGAGAATAAGAATCGTTCCTGGGTCAGCATGTGAGGGCAGGGAGTTGATCCGGAAGCCAGGGGAGGATAAACCAGGGCCCTTGAAGGGACGCCAGCGCTGTAAACAGAGAGAGAGAGTATATAGAGCACACCAAAGGACGCATAGGAGATGCTGAGGATATGCACTTTGTATGTGTGTGGGACAAGATATATGTGTGTTAGCTATGGAAAAGAAACATCCCAGGGGCAAATGATGATACCCAAAGCGACCACGATGGGCTGCCAACCCCCGTACAGAGTACAGACTACTTAATAACGACTTCTACCTGTTCATTCCTGGGATATCCGAGGGCTCCTTTGCCATCTGGTGGCTGTCCGGCTGTTGGAGAGAGCGAGAGACAGGGAAAAGGAAAGAAAAGTGACCAATATATACTATGTATGGTTTCTTTTTCTCGGGCCTCTTATCCTATGGAGGGGCGGAGAGAAGTACGAGATAGGGGCGCTTCCCCGGGTGCCAGAGTCCAGTCGATGGCTGGCAGGAAAAAGAAGAATTAATAGAGTTGATACTAAGACACGTTCTAATTCATGTTTAATGGTAGAAATAGTATTATATATTGCTTTTCCTCAAACAGACTATCTGTGGGCAACACATGAGTGCCAGGAAGGAGGAAGAAAAAAAAAAGAAAAAAAAAAAGCGAGTGTAATAATGCAAGTTGTTTCGGTAGAAAGGTGAAGAACAATCAGTGGTCAAAGTCACTTTTTTTGTTTCCCCCAGACAAAAAAAGCGCATTGGCGCCGGGTCGGCCTCGGCAGTTCACGAGCTTGTCGAATCCGTAGCGAAGGGGGGTGATTGAGATAGTTCGGTGTACGGAGTAGTAAAAGTCGTTAAATCATTATGGTAAAGCCGGCGCGTGATGAGCAGAAGTAGTCCATTTTACCCTCCCTGTGAAAACCCCCTCTGCCTTGCCGGGTTCCGCTAAAAGAGACGATGTCTGAAATGAAAAACATAACAAAAGGAATTTCTCGGAATTGCGTGGTTCAAGGTCCGAGTCTGAGGAAAGTAAAGCCCTTTGCGCCGATGACGGGGATGAAGGGGTTGCTGTCGGAGCGCTTGGTCTTGACGGGAGCCTCGACGTCGGTAGCTTGAGTGTCGACAGCCATTGGGGCATCGGAGGCAGCTGGCTTTGGGGTGTCGAGCTGGGCAGCAATATGAGATTGAGGGGCGAGGACGAGGAAAGTGCCGTTGGGAGTGTTGGTGAACATTTTGAATAGATGATATAGAGTACCGTTGGAGGTGTGGTTTGTGGTATCTTTGTTCAAGATGTTTCTTGGTTTTGATGTTTGGTTCGAGTGTTTGCTTTGTGCTTGAGAAAACCAAGTCCTGGAGGGGGGAACGAAGGCCTTTAAATAGCTTGGGCAAGCAAGGAAGTCTATGGCGTCAGCGTAGGTGATAGGCACGGATGTAATGAGTGGCTTTCAACTCCGGGGAATTAGTGTGAAGATAGTATGGTGTATAGAACCACAGGCTAGCGTATAGGGATAGGATCCGAAGCGGACGGCAGCGGGGAAGAAGCCGCCTTATATACCGAAAACCGGCCTCCGTGGATTCTATACTATTCTTTTTCTTTCCCAGAATCACACGTTCTTTTTGGGCTGTTTACACGAACCTTGGTCGAGGCGAGACGGAGAAAAGACCAAACTATCAGCAAATATGCATAGCCCACGTCCAACCCAACACGACCCCACAATTTAATGTGTCCTTAGGTCCATTTATGCCCCGTTGGTCCTACTGCGGGAGGAGAACAACCGAAGTTTGCCAACCCACGATGATGCCACAATGACACCATCTGGTGCGGTTTGCCATGCTAATTTGTCCAGCGGTGACTCCCTGGATCCTCTTTCTGTGGCTTCTCCCTCAAACCAGGGATCGCAAGCTGAAGGTTTGCCAAGACGCCCAAGAGCCCTGGACTCTCTCGATCATCTCTGATCTCTATTTGTGTGCCTTTTTTTTTTTCTGCTGCTCAGGTGGGAGGGAAAAAAAATATCTGGCGAGCAAGGGTGGGAGAAGAAAAAGAAAATTTTCCATCAGGTACCCTGTTATAACCTTGATGAGCCATCTTAGCTTGTCCGTGGATGTGGGAACCGGTTAGAGACATCTCTCCCCGCTCATGATGGCTGGTGTTAGCCTTTGGCCTTCATAAAGGATGACCACTCTTTGTCCTTTGAAGAATTGAGTCAAACACTCGGCAACATTCTGCGTAGGACCGTCATCTCATACAAGCCCGCTTGGCTTTGATATGGTTGGCGAGACTGGGAGAGAGTGATAAAGAATCCCTCGTCCCAGTGTGCCCTCCTGCGGACAACTACCGACTGGAGCGGTGGACATGGCCATGGAGTCGCAGAAAGACCTTGGGAGATTGCGCAGGTGCGGGAGGACAGTCGCGTATCCACAGGAGACTTCGGACAACATCAACCAGCGAGTCATTTCTCTCGTATCTTCTTCATCTTCATCACCTTTTTCCTTCTATCAAGCAAAAGAAAAAAAAGTTGAAGTTTTTGGGTTGAAATGGGAAAGTCACATGATCATATATAAATCATGTGATCATCTTCAACGTCGACCTTTGAATCATTGATGGATCAGCTTTTCGTGTATACAACTCATATTCAACATGCAACGAGACCAGTTTCCAGACCCTGGTCCAAGTGGTCGAACCAGATATAACTAGTTCTTATACCATGGCTTGTTTCCGGAAGTAAATGGTACGCTATTGGACAGGTAAATATATTGTATCTCTCCTTTATGATGCTAAAACGTTCGATGCAAACATATAAGCATCATGATAGTGCGAACTGGCTATCTCCAACTGTCCTATTTTCTCTCTACGAAGTCTGTAGAAACCAACACTCTCACGAGGCCATCATATCTAGAAAAGATAGATAGGTGCCACGGTACTTGTCTACCCAAACAAACTCCCTCTCTGCTTGGAGTTTTGGTTCGATGGGCATCTAGATTATTTAGGCTTCTAGGCTAATATGTCAACGTCCATGCTAGGTTCGCCGGTTCCACATTCCTATGGATGAACATGGCCAACAGCACCTTTGTCGTTGATACTGCCTCTTAAGTTCTATGGGATGAAGGCTTGGGTTATTCCCCTACTCCGGGTATTTTGGAACACCTTCAACTCTGCTTTCCCTCAGGCCCTCCCCCCACTGTACCTTGTAGGAACCAGACTGACTCGGCTTTCTCCCATTAGGCCAATAGGACGAGGAAGGCGAGTACCAAGAGAACCTACCAATATAACTCTACTAACATTGGTACCGGCGGAAAGGCATGGAGTAACCTGCTTCACATGGGCAAGAGACCCAGAGTTGTCCTTTCAACTACAAGCGTGACGATGATGGTGGTATGGCTGCGACAAGACATGTCGACAAAAGAGGCTGGGTGTCGGCATCGAGAAAATTACTAACCGAATATGACGCACAATTTAACGCCGAATATGTATACGGGCCAAAGGTTTGTCTATAAGTGTACTATATATGCGATGTGAGGCGCTCTTATATTAGTCTTCCGTCTTCCTGGTGCTGGAATTGAAGGTGACTGGTATGAAGAATGTCGGGGTAGTGTCGAAGACGATTGAACTATGTATGGCTGGCCGTACATTACCCTAGTTGGAGTATGTAGTGGTTTCTATATATCGGAGAGATATAGTACTAGTACTTTTCCACAAGTATCAGATGTATTATTTCCTGACGAGATACCACTGAATTAAATCGTTTTTATATACTCTACCCATCCATCCCTGTTCTCAGCCCAGCTTTGGCAGCCACCAGTCATTGGACCAATGGGCAATAATATAAAATCCCCTCAGGGCACCTAGTGGTATTAGCTGTCTAAAGGGCTGTTCAAAATTAAGACGAGGCAAGGGATGTCTTCAATTGCCTATCACTCGATAATTATAACTATATCTTCCCGTTGTGTGCTATCATCTGGTAAGTTGCAAATATTCTTCCTCAAACTATGTTGCATGATGTTTAGGCATTGTATGGTGAGTGTTCGGTGTACCTCCTTCTCATCAATCCAGAATCGACTGCTATCCTTTTCCTTCTGATCTAGAAGGAAATCCCTAAACGATAGATGTAACAGCCTAACTGGAGTATCGGATTTATCGGGTATACTAAGAACAGAGTGAAGCAGATCCAGTAAGCCATTAACATCATCCGTTTCCATATCTAGGAGTCGAGTAAGGGCTTTCACTGAAAGTGGGGTGGCAAGAACGATGATAACGCCGACGATATCTTTAAATATTTGAACCAGCTGTAGCGACTCCCGTTCATCTTGACCAGTAAGAATTTGATTTAATACAGGCATATATGTGCTATCCATCTTAGACACATAAGTGGTCTGATCTGTAAGTACTGCTCTAAGACGGTTTTTGGGGCTCCACCTGGTATCACTAATAAATCGGCACAGGGTGGCGGCGGCAATGAATAACGGCATTGCTCTCTCAACTAGAGTCTTGATACACTCATCTCCCGGCCAGTCTGGGGAAAATGAGCGCTCCTGTCTTAGTTTGGAGAATTTACCCTTAAAGTATAGTTCTATGTCGTGCTTGATCACTGGCATGGGGATCTCATGGAGGATTAAATCCTGATAATCACCATTGATGCCCTTGAAACCTAGTCTGATTGGCAAGTCGGGTCTACTTGTCAATAGAAACCGTAATTGTACTGACTTTGACTTTTGGACTCTGGGCAAGAGTTGGAGAATAGCTTGTGCATCTTCCTGCTTGCATTCATCTAACGCGTCGATTATAATAACCAAGGTTGCAGTCGGAGCCTGTTGTATTCCAAGTAGTGGCTGTAGAAGAAGCTTCTCAAACTGCTCCCTAAGCACCTTTTCCGAAATATTGGGGTCATCTTCAATTGCTTTTCGAATGCTAGGGATCAACTGGGGTAGGCTTTTCGTTAGTTGTTCAATAAGTGTTGGAAAAAGTCTTTTTGCATTCTCTCGGTCCTCTTCACCCCTTTGAAGAAGAAGCTCGCTCCGAGTAACTTTTTCTCTTTAAGACGGCGTGCAACTGTTTGGGATACAGTCGACTTTCCAGTTCCTGCCATACCATTTAGCCAGAATATACATTTTGCCCCCGCTGATTTCGCCCACTCTTCAACCTCGCGAAGAAGTTCAATTCGAGTTCCTGGAAGACACTCGGTATGGTGGTTCCCGTAGGAATCAAATGCCGCCCCTGTTGCAACCTGTAGTCCGTCTAACTTAAAATTTTTAGGGAAAGTTACTGCTATGAGCTGCAGGTCGTTAAGAACCCCGTTCATTAACTCCTCGATTTGACTGCTCTTTCCGATCGTACGAGCAGCTTTTATATACCGATCCAATCTGGAGTCATCCTTCTCTAGCATAACATTTGCAAATAATTCGTGTAGACGTGTTGCCTGAAGTTTGCAATTTTCAAGTGTAGGCATAAAAGTAGGCTGGGTGGCTTCATCCGCTACGGTTTCGACATACTTTTCAGCGTCTTCAAGGAGCTTCGAGATGAGGGGTAGCTTCGACGCCGACTGCTTAAAACTAGCAGGGAGGCCTTTTGTGTCCTTGATAGCCTCGTAGACTTGTTGAGTTGCATGGATAATTGTAATAACAGACGAAATCAGGCCAAGGACAAGGCCTACTTCGGCACCAGACATGCTGGGATCGTCAGTAGGCGTATTAAGACTTCTAAGGCTATACAGGGCAGGCTGTTGGCAAACTATCAGAGAATGTTAGCGAATGGATAAGCTGGAGTAGGAACATGGAATCGATACGCGTAAACCAGCTTGTGAGGGAGATCTGGAGGTTGGTGGACGAGGCTGAAATTGGGTTGATATCGAGCGGGTATGTAGATCGGCCCACACCTTATCCGCAGCCGGTTTCCACGTGATTGACAGCTAGACATTCACGGTCTGGTATAGCGACTATGTAAGCGCAACTTGATGAAGCATATTATATAGTTTGTAGCCTCGTGATTAGGTCAGGAGTAAAGAGTTAAACAATGGAATTTTCGAAGTACTCTCCGGCTGTATTAACAATGATGCTATACGAACATTGAACATGGGCTATTTCATAGAAACAATGAACACATTCTATCCAAAACCACACGGCTCAACTGGTACATCAGCACTTCGAAGATGGCCTTCTTCGCTCTTCTTTTCAACATCACTGCATCGCTGAAGGAAAGTACCGAAACTCCGGCTAGGATCTCCCTCATGCAGTAACCAGTTCTTCTTGATATAAGGCTTCAACTCAGCAAAGAATTTCTCTACAGAGTTCAGATCGGGCGAATAAGGTGGCAGATATAGTAGTTTCACCGTGCTTAATGAGTGATTGAATAATGCATTATCCATGATGAAGGCAGATTTTGGCGGCCACTGTCCACAGTGCTAGCGCAGCTGCCTAATAAAGTCTTTGAATCAGTTGAACCGGCAAAGACACGGGAAAAGATATCCTGGGTATAGGTGGGCAGCAGTATATCCTAGCCATATCGGTCCCGACGGCAACGTAGGCCGCATTATTTTGATACGCAATTAATACGACAAGGTTAACAACGCTTTGGTTCCGTACGATATCGTTCAGGGATAAACTACACTCTAACCAATCTTGGTTAAGCTCCATACTAACCGCCTTGGCATTGAGGGTTTAAGATGAAGTTCGTACATTCTGATTTATGGGAGTTGATTCTGAGCTCTTCGTTTTTACATCAAGAGTGAAGGAAGATGGCCGCGTTGGTTAAATGTGATGGCCCCTTGACCCTTCAGCCTGCAACCCTGAGCCCATCCCGGCCCGGCTGCACCTGGTTGGCTCCCTGCGTGGTGCCTTGTTTTGGCGCGCGGTTAGAGACAGAAAGTCAGATATCCACCAACAGGCAGCAAGCTGTTCTCCTTCGTTCTCCCAACAGCATTCTCATCGAGGCTCTCCCGGCTGATTCCCTCGTCTCTGGACCTTATTGGTCTAAGGCAGCTCCCGAGGTAGTTTTCTGCCCCCAAAAGCTCTTCTTTTCTTTTCGAGTTAAAGCCGTCCGGTTCGTTCTCTTGCACACCCCCCGGCTGTCAAGCGCTGGGCCATATACCAGAGACTACGACAAAGAAGGCAAATACATGCCCTTGGCCCGCTGAAAGGGGCCGTTTTCTCCTCTCTATAATGTACGGGGCCCTTCACTAGACCTGGATAATGGGGCGAAAGTCACTTTTCCTCTCCTCCGTCAACGACATCCAAACGATTCTAGTTCTATCCATCAGCCATCAGCTGATGATCGACTTTCATATTGTAAAGTTGAGCTAAGTTGTTGTCCTTGTTGTCCTTGTTATCGCCCCAACCCCGATGACTAGGCACCCGTCCTGCACCAGACGTGGTTATCTAACCACTAAGCGGTCCGTCTTGATTCGCTCGCTCTTCGCCGAAGAAGGGTATCGAAGCTAGATCTAGCTGGTGAACAATGGATAGCTCGTCTTCGACCCCCAACACAGACACAGGCAGGCTTGCTAGCTATGGATAGCTCTGGGGGGGGGGGGGGAAGGGGGCCTTTTTTTGGACCCTATTACCTTCTGAGCCTCTTGCATGCAACATTTATCATTTACCTCCTATCTGGCTTTGTAATTAATACCAATTCATGATTAACACTGGATCCCTGAAGAGTTAATTTCGTGGCGCAGCGTTCAATTTCAGCCTACGTCAATGATTAGATGCTCATCGATTGTCTAAGCCTGTCGTTATCTCTCCTCCCTTGCCGGCCCGGAACCTCCTGGTTGAAAAACGGCCGGTAGGGTCTACAAACCTACCCTCTTCCGGTTTCGCTTAACAGTTACTTCTAGTTCTGCAGGAAGCAGTGTTAAACGAATGACACCTCACATATGTCCCTCTATGGAGTACTCGGAAATGTTATTAGAATCATAATAACTTGCCGCAATATACTAACCCCCACGAGGCCCAGGCCAGCGGCCACCTATTGGTAACCTACTTGATTCTTCAAAAACAACCAACAAAGTACCAGGGTCCTGAGAACAGGTTGCATGTTGCTCTCCTCGCCTCTTACTTTCTTTTTTCTTCAAGGGAAATAACAATAAAAAAAACACTGACCCAAGGTTGCAGAGGCGTCTCTCCGCTGCTGCATGGGCCCACCTGATGCCATGTAGCAGGGACTTGTACGGTGAATGTTTCGGAGACTGCGCACTGGACACTGCAGGTCCTAATTTGGAGGAAAGGGTGATGAGCAAATCAGCGCCTCGTCCTTGAAAAAGCCAACATTTAACGGCGCACTCTGTTCTATTTCACATCGGAGGATATACCGATGTGATTAGACAAGAATACCCGTACCCTTTGGTACAATACTAGCCGTTGGAAAAGGGCTGTTCGTGATCCTTGGAGAAGGCGGTTTGCTCCGCCTTCATCAGGAACTGTGGTTGGATTTTTCTTCCTGCATTGGTGAAAAAGAAAAGACTATTGCTAGTTGGCGGCACCCGTACATGCGCATCAGGGTTCGACCTCTAGGAGACCTACCCTTCTCGAATGTCACAAGTATCAGCATTTGACATGGCCACAGGGCCTAATAAGGTTGTGTGGGGTTGTTCAAGGGTCCAGTTGATCATTATACCCAATGCCTGCCTCATATAATCGACTTGATATAGTTACGACATGCGTCGACGCCACTATTCAAGGTCAACCGCATCATATACTCCTCTTGTGATTTTTTTTGCATCGTTTTGTGGCTCCGTGTCCAACGCACGCAGCTTTAGAGTTATTTTCCCCATCCAACTCCTTTGTTGCTAGGCAAATGTTGGATTTGAGTCTTTCTTTTCTTCCGTTTTTACCACCCCCTACCTTGATGCGGTGTATACTCTTACACCATTAGCTGTTGTTTGCAAAGATGCATCTTCGACTTCGCCCTTTCATGGTTTCAGTCACGGCATCAAGTGGGTCTAGACGGATGCCCCAAATTAGCTGTGCCTGCACACCACGCTCTATGCTCTATGTGCACAGGCAGCGAGGATCGTCTATAAAAACCCTCAGGTAGACCCGCAAATCTGAGTTCTTTTACATCGACATCAAGTCTCAAGTCAATCTCACTACTATCAAACTCAATCGCCTCTATATAAGAGATCAACCCTTTCAAAGTTCAATACACTACTCTACTTCTAGAAGACTTCCTACCTTATCTACCATAAAGACGGCCTTATCTTGTTTACAACACGACACTCTGACGGAACTTTTATCGAACATCCGGCATACTCTTCGTCGTTCAGGATCTACTTAGAGCCTCAACCCAAATCTTCCCACCCAGACATCCAATCTTTCCATATCGCAATCATGCCTTGCGTGCAATACTGGGAAGTCTTTGACTGCGGATGCCGAGTTCCCGTGCTTGGAGTTATCCACGCCGCTGGCTGCCCCAAATCAGGGGCGTGTGAAGTAAAGCCTGTCCCAAGACCCAGGCCAGGCTACAAGTGCAAGGCCCACAAAGGATGAGAGTCAAGGTAGCCATCATAGCCAGCCATATTATCTACATGAACTCAAACTAAGGCGTCGTTTAGGCAAACAGTCCGAAACAGTGAACATGGCGGACTCCCCAGGCAGGCTTATAGACAGGTCCACGACACCTGTGCCGTCCATCTTAATTCACATTTAATCCTTTTGCGGCTCAGATTGAGTATAATGTTACAAGACTATTTTCGGGAACAACTTTATTTCGGCGCGATTGTTTCCTCGTTTACGCCTTTATTTTTATTAGATGGATCTTTTTGAGACTAGGGTTTCTTCGCTTTCCTTTTTCTTTCCCTTGCTGCTTGCCCTTGCTACGTAGTTAGTTACTTGATGCCTCCTTTTTTCGTTTTTTTCTTTTCTTTTTTCCCCCTTTCCCCCATTACTTTCCTGCCCCCCATGAAAATATACCTAGACGAAAGAAACTTATTATCTAATTGGTATCTCCATCATGGATATTCAGGCATCTACCCTTGTTTTTACGACATCACGGGCCGGGGAATTGAACGAAGACATTCATTGAGGGTCTTGTGCTTTTTCTTTTGTTTGAATATATGCACTTTTGTTTAGCTTCCTTTGTAAGTGACTCAGTATAGGTTGAAATGCTTGACTTAGTTCAGTAATATCACGCTTACCTTCGCTTATTCCAAAACGACTATAGTAGAGGTCTAACGGGTTTCCCTTGCAGTGGATTGTTATCATGGACCTCCGTGTAGAGATGATAGAAGGAGACTGCGCCCCCACAGCCCTGACGAGAGAGATGTGGGTACAAATGAGGCATAAGCTGCAGGATATATATCTCATAGTCCTGAAGAAACGCATGACTCGACTACGCCAGCGGACGCCGTTTAAGGCCGTTTGTACACATGTGCCCCTGACATTCCCCCGTGCCTGGCTGAGTATTGTGTATTATGGCATGCATAATAGTTGAAACGGTAGGATGGATGGCCAGACAGGACCTCTTTTTTCATCAACGGCTCTTTTTTCCTCCGTGTATGGGGACATCTTGCGGGTGGAGAAGTCTACCCCAGGCACCAACCACAGCGTCTCCTCCACCAGCTTCCACCCTTCGGGCGGCTTGGGGCCTGCAACTACTGGCAGTTTACGCCTTACGGCTCCACACCTCAGGCATACGCCTCCAGAAAGCTCTATCTGAAAACAGCAAATCAATAGAAAATGGTAAAAAAAAAATTAAGCCTGATCCGCTTTTTCTCGCTTTTGCTATTCCGCTGAAATACAGCAACTTCCTTGAAGTGAGGCTGGCTTGCGGCTAAGCTGGTGGTGAGCCGCAAAGTCTAGATGACCCTTGAAGGATCCTGGTCTTCAGAGTGAGATTGGTTGGGGCGGTTGATCTGCGCCCAGTTTAGAATAACGGCGCCTGGAAGAGAGATGGATGAAGGATGCCGAAGCCGAAGTTGGCCATGCGACTGAGTGCCAATAGTGAGAATACGCCGGTGCAGACAACAAGTTGAGAAGTTGACAGCCACGATGAATGGTCCGCCGATTGGTGCAAGCGGCAGCATACTAAGACGCTGACGAAGCTTCGCTTTCTCAACTGATAATAATATTATTAATGTAGTCGATTAAGCAGAAGGGATGATTAAAGACATACATAGCGTATTCATGCCTACATGACGATTCAATCACGAGATATGCAGATGGTGTACTCCGTTCTTCCATCCGTCGCGACCTTTTAGGGCGGAGTACTCCGTAATTATGTGGGAGTTATCGCTATATGTGTATACTCTGTACATCCATAGGTTATGTCTTGCTATAGATGAAAGACTGCAAAGGCTTCGATTTTCGCTCTTTATTATCACGTGAGTATTCGATAAAATGTACTGCCGGAAGCCGAGAAACCCTTGAACTTCCCAATCCTGACTTTAACCAACTTTGAAGTTGGTATCTAACTGGCTATGGTGTTCATATATGGCTAGCCAAAGTGATATGAGGAAATGAATAGCTAGGTAAGAGCTTTGTTGAGCCAGAAAATGAGGAAAAATTGCCCGGCGTAGAACGTGTGGACAAATGGAATTGAGAGCCAATTGAAGCGCAATTCTGCGACGTCGAAGTCTCAGCTTCATTGGGAACCCTTTTACGACACATGCCGTAACGGACCCAGGAAAGGCGAGCATTTCTGAAGAAGGTTTAGGAAATTATAAATCTCCCGTCAACCCTGAAGGTGGAAAAATGCATTACCAAGACGGCTAGCTGAGTACTCTAAGTGCAGTATTGCATAATTGAATCTATGCACTTAGACCTCAAAGAGGTGCATACTGAGAGGATAGGGCGGTTAAAGGTGTACATAACTTGCGCAGTTCGAAAAGAAGAGCGAAGATCAAAATATCGAGATTGGTGGCGGAGGCTAGAACACTGGTCTGAACTGACTATTTCATATAGTCAGTCTGGTTTAATAATTTATCTCTTGTATTTCCATACTTCCAATCTGTTATCTGTCTAATTGCTTGCTATTTTAGCTATGATTCAATTAGTTGTTACACTATTTTCATCGCATAAACACCCCGCAGGATGGGAGATCACCTAGGAAACATTTCCTGGATATATGCTTAGGATTCGAGTAACCAAGCAATAAAGCTAGTCGCAGCGGTCGGGCTAACTTTGAGACTAGCAAGTTACCACGTCATTACCTCATATGTAACTTGTTTGAAGTCCCATGGGAAGACAATGAATTACATGCGAAATCAATAAAGAACACGTGGATTCAAGGAAACTCACCAGTATGATAAGGGTAGGGCATGGTCATCTTAGGCCACGGGCATCGAGAGAGGCTGGCGTCATGGTGTTACGATCATCCCGGAGAAATCCTTTTCGATGCAGGGCAATGCAGAATATGCGAGCTGTTGGCCCTTGTGATCTTTCGTTGGTCTGTATAGGAGTTGCGGCGCAAAGGGGGAAAAGTGAGTCAATTAGAAGTACCAGGTACCAGTGACGCAAGGGTAGTTACAAGACGTGGATCGTCTTCTGCATTCCGAGGCTGGTCTGATACCGTAACCAACGCTAGAGGGCCGCGCAAGGTTGGGGGTTAAAGCCGTTGTTGTGGTCTGCTCACGTAGCTTCCGCAGTCCTTGTTCTGCAGGTTATACCCGGGGTATGAAATAGCCGTGCGGCGTATCAGTTAGTTATCGTCGCACTGAAACCCGCCTATTTTCCCTACCATTAGTGTGGCACATTTACTTTTGTGTACATATGACTCTGGGTACACTTATAGATGGGGGCGATATTTTTCGTGTAAGGGGTTAGTGCAGGGTCATAGACTATAGAGTCTAGGCATAGTGAGCGCTGTAATGGCGACTGCGTGTGTTCTTTTCGCTTGGTAGTTCGGAAATAAAAGACATGGATGCATTATCACCAACATAATGAACATGTCATGTGACTCGAGGTGCAGCTTGATCATCTTGGGTCGGCCGGTAGAAGTATGTATACATAGACAAGAAAGGAAAAGTCGTTCCGTAAGCGTCATCTATACAGCAACGGATGAACCGCCGCTGCTCAGCTGGCCAATATGCGGGGTGGCAAGTGCAGAATGACATCGTGGAGCCCTGTGGTAGGCAGTGAAATGAGAAACATGGCCCAACATGTAGTGATCTCCAGAGAAAGGGCTGGTATCGATTGCGAGGGACATCTCGGTCCCGGCGTCGGAGTTGGCCTCTCTTTTGGCCGGTAAATGCATGTACATACGTCCCCGAGGGTAACAAGTATCTTCATCTCCACGCTACCACTGTAGTTCATGTAGGTCTCTCTCAGGTCCGATGCACAATTGAGACCCATTTACTATCATCTCGATGTACGGGCAAAAGGCAAGGTTACCCCAACCCCACGCTAATAGATTGAGAGGGATCGCCACGCTAGTCCGTGCGTATACGCATATCCTTAGCTTCATCCCAGGATATAAACCCTTCTGCATGCATATGTGGTAATGTGACTGATGATGGGAACGACAGAAGTACCACAAGTCTCATCATCGGAAGACATGTGTCAAAAAGCATGCATCAAACAGCAGACGGATACATAGATGCAGCCTGGGAAGCCTCCACTTGGGGCGCCGTGTAGTTTTCATCGCCCGCTTCCAGGCAGATGCAGACGAAATGCCCCCTGCCCTCTCCTTCCGCAATATGTATATATACAATCACTTCCAACCAGGTATGACATAAGGCTGATCGGGCAGCCATCAATATCTCATAACCCTGATCTGCAGGGAACAAGGTACTTGTTAGATGCACATGGCCTGTAGCTCTAGCAGTGAGGTTCTTGGGTATGTAGCAAGGACAGTCCAATGGAAGGGTTCGGCCGGGGCTCAGCTCTCAGATGGCGGGAAGTCCAACAATAGTATGTCAGCCAGGGATGTCTTTATACTCCATGCTATAGCGATACTGGTTGGTAGTGTGGTGATGTAGGTGATATGTAACCCATATCTCCGTTCTGCCATCGATACCCTGATCGATCGTGGCAGGGAGATTATGTCCGTAAGATCCTTGATGGAAATCCCCGGATGGGCCTTTATCTGCATAGCAATATCAAACAATCCAGGGATTTTGGACTGTTGGAACCATGGAAAATGTAAAAAAAGGGACCAGAGGACTTTTCCCAAGTGTATGTCCACCGTAAGCGACCTCCCTGCGCAGGCGTTAGTTATTGGTCTGGAATAGGTTCTTTAATGTCTAATTATATCAATGATAGATACGCCCGAAGCAGTTGGCTGGCCATCCTAGCCATGCATCTCAGCACTATCTTGGGCTGACTGTTCTATTCTCCCCCTTTGTTGTTCGTCTTGTGTTTCTATCTTGATCCTTTTTTTGGAAAATTAAGTATGAAAATACATATCACGTGACAATACCGCTTTCCAGCCTTTCAACTTTCTGATATCAAAACGAGAAGAAACTTGAAGATTGCCGCCATTCAGCCAGTTCCACATGTGATGTCCATAGATATCAACTGGGAGGCCGCCACCTCTGGTCCTGATGGCGAGAAACTTGCTGAACGAATCCGTTCCTTCATCCACGACAAGTTCCAGCAAATAGCGCTTCCGCGATTCATTCGCTCAGTGGAGGTAAACTCGTTTGACTTCGGCACTGTTTCGCCAGAGCTTCAGGTTAGGGATATATGCGATCCATTTAATGACTTTTACGAAGAAGATGAAGATGGTGAAGACTTATCGGAGAGTTCTGTCAGCGATGAGCCTGCTCCTTCGAGCCAGGGTTTGAGCCAGTCGACTCCGAATGGTGATGCGGGCAGCAGCAACAGTAGCAGCAATGGTGACGGCGGTGGGAATACCAACAGTCGAGTTGGGTACTTCCAGAGAAGATATCCGTCCGGGGAATATGCAGGCGATTTCCCACAGCCACTGATGTCCCCTATCAACCTTGGGGAGTCATTTAACCCCTATCTCTTCCCTCGAGCGGGAACTCCAGGGATCCCAGGAGGGACGTCCAACCTCGGATACTATAATATGCCGCGTGGGGGGCTATCTGGAACCCAGACGCCTCTGGCATCCGTGGCGTCAGTGGCACGGGGCGGTCCGCTATCACTAGCAGAGGGATGGCCGCCTCCTGCACGGCAAAGGGAGCGGGCGCGCAGCTCAGACGCAGATGTAGACTCCCCCCAGTCTAGGTCTCGCCCGTCAACGTCCAGTACGCGTCAGCGCACTTCTACTGATGGCGGTACGCCTCATGACTCAGCAGAGATACCGGAATCCGAATCCGTAATTACAGGCCACCTCGATAGCGCACTGCCTACACGGCGCATGAGAGAGCAGAAACCAGATGATTTCCAGGTTCTGTGCCGTCTGCAGTATTCCGGGAACATGAGGTTATCGATTACGGCTCAGATACTGCTTGATTATCCAATGCCTAGTTTTGTCGGGCTGCCGCTGAAGCTTAATATTACTGGATTCACGTTCGACGGGGTTGCTGTTGTAGCTTACATTCGGAAGAGGATACATGTATGCTTCCTCTCTCCGGAGGATGCGGATACTTTACTTGGAGCGGACGATAAGATGGCTTCTACTGAAGGCTATCATGATCACCATAACCACCATCACTCTGGGAATACGAATACGACTGGCTCACGACGTTCAAACGACAGCCTGCTACGAGAAATACGGGTGGAAAGTGAGATTGGACGCAAGGAGAGCGGGAAGCAAGTGTTGAAGAACGTGGGCAAAGTAGAGAAGTTTGTTCTCGAGCAGGTTCGTCGAATATTTGAAGAGGAGTTTGTGTACCCGAGCTTCTGGACATTCCTCGTTTGAGAACAGGCTTAGCTTAGGAACTATGTAATATAAATGCGTAGATAATGAGAAATGAATCACAGGCGTCATCATTATTCTGGCCAAAGAGTACATTTTTTTGGGCAAGGTGGTCAGACATGTCAAACTTTCAGGTGTGCAGCGCAATGCAGACATCACTGAATAAGGTGGCATGAGTTGGATAGTCATCAGTACGGATGGTTTGGAGTCTCGTTCATCGGTCCTTCTTTGGGGTATTATCCTTGTTTTGAGCTGAGATCTCATCCCCAAGCTTGGTGTACTCTCTGGACAAGCCTTCGCTCTGCTTCTTCAAAGCTTCAATATCATTCTCACGGTCCTTGAGCTCCTTCTTCAACCTTCCAATCTCTCCAATATCGCCAGCAGCAGCCAACTTGGCTGAGTCCTTGCCACCTGCCCTCTTGTCGCCTTCGTACATCTTCACCTTGTCTTCGAGACGAAGAATTTCAAGGATCATGGTATACGTGCGGTTCAGGATGAGGGAAAGGAAGAGGGTGAAACCGCAGAGGTACATGTTGCGTTGAGAGTAGAATTTGCGAGCCTGGACTTCCATACGTTCGGTTCCAATGGCATGTCTGTGACTTGGTAAAAGATGCAAATAAGCGTGATAATTAGTTAGATGTTCTTGATCTAATGGACGGCAGCAACAAGGTGGGGCTCGTGGACATACCCGGCGTTAGCGGAGTCAAAGCCAGTGAGCTCGATCTGTACACGGTAGACACGGTTCACGCTATCGATAAACAGGATAAGAATGAAGATGAAAGTTATCTGTAGCTGGTTAGTGTTGTACATACCAGGCGTTGGTTTTGTAGACATACCTTCATTCCATACTGGAGCTTGGCGACGATGGGACTTTCTGATATGAAAGTGAAGAGCTTCCGCTTGACGGTAAATGGCAACGGGACAATAAGACCAACAAAGATTGCCATCTCCGTCACCAGGAGGACGAAAACCTGGTGCAATTGTCAGCAGAGCCATCTCCCATTTGGATTGTCGAGCTGGTTGTAAATACATACGAGGGTGAAGTAGAGCGTCATGATTGCTTCTGCCTGGCGGGGAACGGGTAAGGAGTAGTTGAAAGTCGACAGTAAATAGGTATACTCAAAGGTATCGCAGTATCAAACGAGACTACGGCTATCGTGACTTGCAAGATTAAAAACTCGCTGAGATAAAGCAAAGGAGAAGAAAAAAAACGAAGCACAACTTCGTGTCTTTTTATATTCTTCGTCGCTTTTTCTTGTTCGGCTTTTTTCAAAGTTGGCAAAAAACAAAAAAAAAGAAACAAAAAACAAACGAACGTCATATCATGTGACCTTTATCATGTGATTACGGATAAACTAAACCCCGAAGCCCTAAAAGACTTCCAGAAGCGGACAGGAAACCCTCACGATGCCGAAAGAGGAGAAGACGACGACGTCGACGGTTTTTGCTGGAGATGCAAGTATAAGCGATGCGTAAGATGTGATAAGAAGGAGGAGGAGTGGGAGGAGAGGGAGGGGAGAGGTAGATGGGCGTTGGTGTTGCACTGTCGCCACTATACTATTGGATCAGGGCATGACGTACCAGGGAAGGGGAGTTATGCATGCAGGTTAAATGCCTCGGGAAGGGGGGAAAAAGTACTTATGTAGTTGATGGGTTCAAAAATATAAAAAAGGAAGAGGCCCAGGCCAGAAGAAGATGAGGGATAAGGTGTGACAAGAGAAAGATCAAGGAGTGCTTGGATCCATGGAACCAGATCTGTTGTTCCTCTTTAGTCCCCGTCCAAGGCAAATGGGTTCGGTACGAAGGGCGTTTGGCTCACTTAGTTTAGATTAGTTTAGTTAGCACCCATCCGTGACATCGTAACGATGTGCTGGGCGTCGCATGGCAAGCCAGAGACAGGGGTGAACAGGCCGTTCGGAGGTGGATGAAACGGCCGTTTGACATAGTTGTAGCTTGTGCCTGACCGTGGATAGCCCGCTCAAATCCAACGTCCTTGCTGTTGATGTTCGACTGTCGAGGTCGAACAGATACGGTACCGGCCCAGGCTGTATGTGGTATGCATGAGATGTATATTGAGTATGCAGTTTGCTCTCCCTGTCGAGGCCAACCGTGGACGTCGATTGAGTGGATGACTGACAACGGGAGCCCGCATGTCAATCCACCTGTAGAACTCGTTATCTCATAGACTCATCCGTTTCATCCTGCGTCTTCATTCTTGTCCTTGTGCTCGTCTTTGTCGCCTTCTTGATAGCGCCTTAGCGACCTGGCGGATTATCAGATTCATATATGCAAGGCAGGATATGATATATCAACCACCCGCTGCTCTCTCGCCCTGCCGCATCTCCTCCCATCTCGTCTACCTCTTCTTTTATTCGCCCTCTGGATCGTTAGTTTGGAGTTAGTTTCGTGTTTAAATATACAAGTAATAACAAGTCCGGCGGATATACCACTTCTGGCTCCACCGAGAGACTTACTTCCAACGTCCGTCTTGTTCTCACGACTTCGTCTCTCTCTCTTCTTCTCCTCCTCCCTCTTCTACTTCCTGTGTCTTTTCTGCTTCTTCCACCCGAGAGCTCCTTTGCACGGCGCTGTCAAGACAAAAACTTCTGCTTCGTTCGTCTCTTTGGTCGCGGGCAACTTTTTTTTTTGTCATCTTCTCGCCGTTTTTGGTGACTCCAGCCTGTCGTTTTGACCCTGACCTCTCTCTTCTTCCCTCTTGACATCGGAGACAACTCACCGGCAACGTCTTACACTCCTACATCTACGTCTTACAACTTCGACCAAGTCTACAGCGTGAGCGTTCTTGATGCTCGACTCGTCCGAGACTCCTCCTCCTCTTCACTTCTCACCGCCATCCAGCGAGCAAGATCGCACCTCAACCCGCGAGTCCACTCCGATTGGCACCCCCCTAGGCCTCATCTCCAGCAATCCTCGCAGGCCAGACCTGCTGCACAACCACCACCTAGGGAACCGCAAGGCGGCTGCTTCGTCTCCCTTCTCGCCCTCTGCTGCTCACATCCCCGTGTTCGACGAGGACGAGGACGAGGACGACTCGATATTCCCGCTGTTCCCGTCGTCGCCGCCGGACCAGCATCACCACCACAACCACGGCCACCGTCGCCATCATCGCTACAACAGCAGTCAGCATAGCGTCAGCATGGACGGCCGCGCCATCCCCATCGATCTGTCTGCGAGACAGACGTCCAAGTCGCCACCGGGACAGCAGGCCTCGAACCTGACCTCGGCTCTCCAGAAAGCTGCCACCGGCCCTGCCGATACCATGTCCTCGAACTGGAACGGTGTGGCGTCGAACAACTTCATGTCTAATGCGGCGCGCAAGGAGTCCTTCAGCGCAACCATGGCGCAGTACTCGAACGGAAGCAAGCCCATCACCATGGTGGGTTCGAACAGAGACAAGCCCCGGCGTGAGAGCCTTGCCGGCAGTCTTGTCGGTGGTATGAGCTGGGGAGGTGTGTCTGTTGGTAGCTGGATCAGAGATGAGTGCGTATTGCTCTGATATTCATTACTCCTTGTTATCATATACTAACAGTAATAGTATAATCATGACGGGAACTTCGCCGTTCACGCTACAGTCCCCGTCATACCACTCTTCATCCTATCTACCGAAGCTGGAAGCCAACTTTATGCGCGACTTCTCATGCTGTGGCATCACTCTGCCATCTCTACACGACCTACTGCAGCATTATGAGGAAGCTCATGCCCAGAGATCCCCGCAGCCGCCACCACGACCTGCGCAGGCAAACCAGAATACTTCGTCAGACAACAGGACCGGAATAGGTGCCTCCCCCCATCCAGCGCAACAGAACCAGCAGCAGTCGAATATGGGCACCGCTCCCGGGCGAGCCACTTCGTCTCAGCCAGGAACTCCTCGGCCGCACCATCGGTTACCACAGCAGCCACAGCAGCCCATGATGCAGACCACCGCCGGATTTGGCCAGCCGCAATCCAACGATATACCGGATATCGATAGCGTAGACGACATGGATATGGAGATGGACGACCCACTGAGTGACGGTGGCTTCCAGCAGCAGTCTCACCAGCAGTCTCTCGCCCAGGCTCGTTTTGCTCAGGAGAATGGTGGGAGCCGGGTAACGCCACTCAACATGGGGATGCTCCAGGGCCAACAACGCTTCCGTAGCTCAGCACCTGGAACTCCCGTTTCGTCCGGTAGACCACTTCATAACAACCCAACCGTATCATCCGTTAATACGCCAACCCTCATGCCACACCCAGTTCAGCAGCAGCAGCAGCAGCAGCAACAGCAACAACAGCAGCAACAACAGCAGCAGCAGCAGCAGCAAGCCTCTCAGTATAGGAGCACACCAGAGTCCTCTGCTCCTGGTACGCCTGCTGAACTTGACGATTCTATAGTTGGCGGATTCGGTGACATGTCTATGCAAGGTGCCGCCACACCAGTAGGCTCTGGCACCGGTCAACAACAGTTTGGCAATTTCGGTGGCAATGGAATGCTCGACCTCTGTATTGATGAACCCGCAAAGCGACTCTTTAGGCCAAACACTGGCTTTGGAAACGGCAAACCTGCGCAGCAGCAAACGCCTCCTTTCAGACTGGGCAACTCGCACTATGGAGCAAATAGCGAGATCGCCCAGCATATTAGGGAACAACAGAAACTCGCCGGTGTTCCAGATATCACTCTAGCAATGAAGCCAGACGATGAACCAAAGCCGTTCAGATGTCCTGTAATAGGCTGCGAGAAGGCATATAAGAACCAGAACGGTCTCAAGTATCACAAATCAGTAAGCTGTCTCTTCCTACCTTTCTCCGTAATCGTTCACTGACGTTCTATTCACTAGCACGGCCACAACAACCAACAACTCCACGATAATGCAGACGGTACATTCTCTATTGTCGACCCGGAAACATGTGCTCCTTACCCTGGTACACTAGGTATGGAGAAAGAAAAGCCCTACCGGTGTGAAGTCTGCGGGAAACGATATAAGAACCTTAACGGTCTGAAATATCATCGCGCACACTCGCCGCCATGTAACCCAGAATTCTCATTTGCTGCAGCGGGCCGTGTATTTAACACCGGCGGCGGTGTCATGCATGGAGATAATGTCAACATCGCGGGAGCTGGGCTCACAGGTATCGGAGAGGAAGGTTTGTAAAGATGAAGAAATATTACCACTCATACCAGGCAACGCCTAAGCTAGAACGCATTTCAACGAATAAATCCATAAATGGATGGAGGGAAATCGAGAACAGGAGAATCTGGAGTCCAAAAAATATACGGGAAGGGATATCAGTTTTTTTCGAAAACAGGCCTCGGGAAAAGCCTTGTCGAGTTTTTTGTTTGATTTTTTTTTATCTCGTCTTTCTTCTCTTTCCGTCTTTCTTATTCTTGTTTCATTCTCCTTTTCCTCTTTGGATTTCTTTTTTATATTTCCTTGTTTGGTTTTCTTTTGCGGTCGCTTGGATATTATTTCCTCTACCCTCTTGTTTGATTTACACTCTGGCTGTTGGCACTGATCGGACCGATTGCTACCAACAGCCTCTTATTTTTTTTTTTGTTTGCTGTACATAACACTCTGTGTGATGCCTCTCTTTGCCCCCTCTCCGCCTGTTTGATTTATGTGCCCTGAACGATTCGGACGGCCTCTACTCATCCATGTCTACCCCCTTCCCCCTTTCCTACCAGCACGGCATCTTTATTCATTTTCTCATTCTCCCTTCTCATTCCTGCATATACTTCTTTTTTCAATATTGCCTTTGTTAATTCTCGACTCTTTTGGGGGCATGTCATAAACTCTGGATCCGGATGCTTCCTATACTATTCATATACCATACAAATACCCATAGCGAAGCCTACCAGGTCAGCCGGTTCATACCATCCTCTCAATCCTGTTTTGTTTTTTTTTAACTTCTTACTCTCTAGGCTTTGCATCATTGTTTAATTCAACTGCTGGATTACATTGCTTTTCTTAACTTTTTTGATTCAACTACTCCTTTTTCTTTTCTGTTTACAAATGGAGAGACAAGGTGAATGTGAAGGAAAGGGCATGGAAAGTCATCATCATCTATCGGGGGTCATGAGGGTGGTTTTTGCTAATTTTTGTGTGTCTTGGTCATTGTCCCCTTTTCTCTTCTCCAAAATAGATCTCTACGTGTGACTCGTCTGCATGCCTCTCATTGTCTATCTCTCTCTCCCTCTGTGTACGTGCTCGATTACTCTTTCATGGGCTGTTATTATACTTGGCCTGCTCGTCCAATCTATAGTTAAGCATAGCTGTTATAATTCTTCGCTCCTTATTTTCTCAGTAGTAACCCTTTGACACTCGTTTTCTCGAGGCATTTCCATCCTTTGTTCGAGTTAGGCGTCATTTCTGTACATGCGATGTCATATAAATAAATGCAAAAGGCACATTTGGCTTCTTCTACTTTGACTCTTATGCGATTCATATTTGATGCGTCAATTATCTACTCCGACTTCATAACGAAGTATACATCTCAAGGTCATGGTATCGTATTTCTTTTTTATCAATTTATGGGTACAGGGTTTGTAAAGGCTGAGCCTCTGAATGGGCAAAAGTGCGGTTCAAGGGATAACATCCCCTTTCCAAGCGCCTCGCGGCGAGTGAAAGGTAAAAGACAAGAGGTTTATGGATACAGTGCAGGGATAACAGGTGTGTTTCTCACTACATAGTAGCGGAAGTGTGTCGCTCCAATCCATTCCTCGGGTAGGCTAGTACCATTCGAACTCGCCTGTCCCTTTGTGGAATACATATCTGTTCAAGGCGGTTAGAGGGTAGGCATATACCGAGAAGGAGTGGCAAACACTTACTCTCTGCCGTCGGAAGTTAATATGCCATCTTTCAGGACACACTTCCATTTACTTTTGACCCGTTGGACCTTATCGTATGTGCAAAGCATGACCTGTCCCACTGCATCATCTTCACCCTGTTCGTCATCGAGCAGGTCGTCAGGGTCATCCAGGTCAGAGTTGATGGCGTCTTCATCCTCGTCCTTTTTGACTCCAAAGTCGTCTGGCCCGTCAAACTGAGGGTGTGTTGGCGGAGCACTAGACGAGGGAACAGAAGAGGATCCTTCTACCTGGCTAGATAGGGTGGCTAGATCGTTAAATTCAACTTTCTTGCGCTTAGTTCCATTCGCATTTGGATAGCGCTCATGTAGAGGGGCCAGGAGACCGCCGCCTTCGAGCTGGAGGTTTCGAGACTCGACAAACTCCCGAAGACGACGGTCATTTTCCGCCCCGTTCTTGGCCGCTGCTTCTCTCCGTCGCTGGACTTCGGCCTTCCAATCTGACAGGTCATCGCCTGCTCCATCAGTCTGGGCGTTCTGGATCCCTGTTTGAGGTAGTCTTGTGGCTTGATTCTGGGCCTGACCCTGTACCTGGCCCTGGCCCTGGGTCTGGTGCTGTGGTGGTCTAAAGTCCTGAGGCTTTGTATTGCCCATTGGTTGCGAGTTGTATCGTGGTTGTCCTCCAGGAAGGGATAGAGCCGTCTGGGAGTGTGATTGTAGATGCTGGACCTGGTTAGCTGCGGCGTTGCCAAACTTCTGATGCAACGCATTGGCGGCTCGCTGCTGGGCTAGACTGGTACCGGCCGGGGGCCCTGGAGGTGAAGGGGAGAAGCCTGTCTCGGATTTGATAAAGACATCTCCGGATGAATGGTCGTTAGGGGACTGGAGGCCAGCATGCTGGGGTTGGTGAGTCTGCTGCTGCTGCTGCTGCTGCGGATGGTGTTGGGGCTGGGAGTTTAGTCGAGAATCATTTGAGGGAATGGTGGCAGATGGTGGAGGGAGGGGAGCTGCCTGCTGTGTCGCTTGTGGCTGCGATGCAGGCGGCTGTGGTGCCGGATCCCAGGGGAAATGAGCAACCCCGAGAGACGACAGCTTCGACTGCCAGCCCTACACATCAGTTAGCATAAGATCGATCCTCAACATGTCAAATCTCTTCCTCGTCTTCCCCTTTTCTCTGCTTCTAAAACGACATCTAGATATATGATGACTAAGCACCATTAGTCATCTAAGATAAAGCGGCAAGGCACGGGCTAAAAGCGGCGGCGAAAAGAGCCGAAGAAGGCAAAAAGGCGGAGAAAAACCCTTTAAAAACAGCGCGACCTCCCGCCTTCGCCTCGCCTCGCCTTATGACGCCAGCATGGGACAAGCAGGAAGTTGGCCTGCCGCCAACGGGGATATCATGGACAACCAACCATCAAGAGTTGACATGAACGAGAGAGAGAGAGAGAATACCGACCTTCCTCAGTTCCTCAAGCGCATGCTGGTCGACGCCGCTCTCCTCAAAGTCGATCTGTGAAGAGTCGCATACCTCCTGGATGACTCGGTCAAACACCATGCCCTAGATCGACAGAACACACATGAGCAGCAGTTCACACGCGATGCTCCTTGCACTTATTCCGCCCGTTTCACTGACTGACTGACCGGCCAGCCGGCCGGCCCGACAGACCAGAGAAGACAACGGTTACTCACCACAAGCTGGTTCGACATCTTGCGAGAAACTCTCTGGGGCGGTGTATGTAGGCAACAAGGATAATAAGGAGAAGGTTACTGTCTGGCGTCTAAGGTGTTGCGCTACCTGCTAGGGAGGCAAGGTAAGGCGAGCGCACCGCCTGGAGAGCAAAGATGTAGAGACGTAGAAGTGAGCGGCCTTGGCTCTTTCGTCGCTCGCTCCGTTCACCGTCAGAAGCAGTGTTCCTTGTAACGAGCCGCCACGCCAAAACGCCTCCGACTCGCCGATAACCAGCGCTTATCCGGCCTCTGTAGTAAGCTGACTGTATACTGGTTGGTATGATAACGGCTTGCACTCTTTATTCTGTATTTCTAGGCCGGCGTCGGCGTTTTCACCTCGTTCTCGCGCTCTTGGGCGGTTGTTGGTAAAAGAGAGAAAATCAATTTATAGCAGAAAATCTATCAGCGTCAAGCCTGCTTAGTCAGCCTGACTTCACCTCGCGCTTCTGCATGTTGTTTAACGGCCTGGACGAACAGGTGGGTTTACCTGGGAGATGCCATGGATGGAGCCCTGGGATACAGCGAGTACAGCTGGCCGTCTCGTGGCTCAGTTTGGTGTGGAACATTCCCGGTCACTCTGGGGCACTTACATAGTAATGATTCAGAATAAGGGGTTGATAACATATTCAGCAGACATAGTATGTCCTTTGAATGTTTCAAGATGGGTATCACGCAGTTGCAGTGTTGGTTATATCTGGATCATGGCTTTGTGGCTAAAACCATCGAGGTATATATATACATGGACTACATAGGTTGAGAAGCTCTTGTTGAAAGACATGGCCATGGACACTAATACTCAATGCATGCTATTTATTAGACTAAAAACTTCACTTCAACGGTAATACACAACGCCAACAAACCCAAAAACACAGTAATAATCAGAAAATGCAATGCTGAGAGCACACGATATGCAAACAATTGAAACGCCGGAGAGGGTATCGCCCATAAAAATTGAACCGACGCCATTTAATACCGTGAGTAAGTTGGTTAGTAGCGGAACAGACTTATCGTCTATCGAATGGTCATTTGCTTTGCCATCTTGCTCCCCTTGCTGGAGAGGCCTCCTTCCCTGGAGCTGGAAGCAGCAGTGCCTGGCTTACGCTCGAAGATCTTCCAGAACTTCAAGCTCTCGTCAGCAGCAGCGGTAGCCAGCATCTGGCCGTCCGGGCTGAGGCAGCTGTGGAGGACACGGGTCTCATGAGCAGGGATCTCGACGTTGCGGACAAGAGATGGGTAGCTCCAGATGCTGAGGGAGTTGTCTGGGAAGCCACTGGAGCTGACAAGCTCGCGGTAATGGTTGCTCCATCTGAGACTGGTCACCTGGGAGCCAGTGTCGATGCTGTTCGTGCGAGCACCCGTAGTGGTGTTCCAGAAGTGGATGTGGCGGTCGTAAGAGCCACCGCCGGTAGCAAGGAGGTTCAATTGCCATGGGCACCAGCTGAGAGCCTTGACAGCAGCACGGTGGTTGGTCTTTGTAAACTTTGGAGCAGATAGAGAGCGAGAGTCCCAGATGGAGACCAGGTTGTCGTTTCCACCTGTAGCCAGCTGGGCACCATCAGATCGCCATTCGAGACCGCAGACTTCGGAGGTATGAGAGACGAGCTCGGCAGTCTTGTGTTGAGCGATGCGGACGTCGTGGTTGAAGACAAGTCCGCTTCGAGCACCAGTAGAGAGAGTATGCTTGTTCCAGCCCATAACGCCAACGCGCGTCTCATGGCCAAACATGCTTCGGAGCTTGGTACCTTCCTCGACGTCCCAGATCTGGACTTCACCAGTTCCGAGGCCGACACCAACGTATGCGCCATCGCCACTCCATTTGACACTGCTCACGTATGTGTCTGCTGGAGTTTCAAGGAGACTGTTTACACCGCCAGACTCTGCGGACCAGACGTATACGTTGCGTTCCAAGCCGATGGCCACCTGGTTACCGGAGCTCCAGTCTAGCAGGTTAAGGTAATAGTCATCCACTAATCCAGGGGCATCTAGGACGCGATCCGGGGCAGTCTGAACTCTTCGTCGGAACTGTGCTGTCTGAGCAGTAGAAGGCTTGAGCGGACGGTTGTACTGCGAACGAAGATCGATAGGCTTGGAAGATTCAGGGGCAGCAGGTTTGAACTCAAGAATACGAGTGTTCAGGGAAACACCGCAGGCATCGGCGAGGGAAGACTTGTATGCAATAGCGTCTGGGTCTGGACGCGAGTAGCTGCTGCTTGTGCTTTCATTGTCGTTGATGCCAAGTTCCCCGAAGGCTTCAGCCAAGTCATCATCACGGCTGTGGCCATTGATATCAAAGGCGCTGGCTGCGTTAGCCAGAACGGCAGACCCTTCACTACTGCTAGATTTGTGTCTCTGGGTGGCTCCGTCTGACTTTGCACTGCCAGCAGTGACCAAACCCTCGCTGGTGCTTCTGTTGGGAATGAATCTGTCTGCAACGGTGTGGGGGAGACGGATGGTAGTCTTGCTAGTCTTAGATCTGGTTCTGGTTGTAGCCGACTCCTTCTTTGATGCTCGCTTCTTGGTAGGTGTCTGGGATTGGGCTGGTCCAGTTCCGGTAAGTGTCCAGTCTGACACAGCAGGCTCAAGGTGGCGAGGCTCCTGTCTCACGCGGGCAATATTGGACTTTGGAGAGTCACGGTAGTTCCCCTTGGAGACCGGTCGAGTCTTGGTCACTGACTTGGCGAAATGAGCTGTAAGGTTGCCGTTGCCGTAGACGGACTGGGAGCTTGATCTAACAGCACCACTGGTCTGACGTGGTGGAGTGAAGGGGGATGCATCATCCTTGGATAAGTTGCCTGAAAAACTAGCGTTTCTGGCACGGGGTGAAGGAGTGAGGGGCATGCGGCCGCCAGCGGTCTTTGTAGAGAACAGGCCATGATGGCTCTTGATAGGGGTGCAAACAGTGGGAGTAGACATTGCGTGTAGATATAAAATGCTATACAGCTGGGAGAAAATGGAGTAGGTAAAGGGAGTACGTTTTCAGATAGAGCTGATCTATATAGGTTGATGCAAGGGTAACTCTGCTCGGGTAATGCAAGTACGGATAGCAATGAGATGCAGAGTAAAGAGAATAAGTCGTCGACAAGACTTTAGGAGGAGGAAGAGGTGAGAAAGAGAGTGATGGAGGTGATGATGGAAGAAGAAGAAGAAGTTGAAGTTGAAGCCGTCTTCGAGAGATGTTTTATTTACATATTTCCGTTTCCAGAGCAACAGACGCCAAGATAAACTAGCCTCTTTAAGACTGGCGCTAACCAAAGTTTTTCCGAGCCGCGTGGTGGGGGTATGCCAAGCTTTTTACCGCCGCGCTTAGGTAATCGCGCTTTTTTTTTCTATTTTTTGCCTCCAACATCTATTTTTTTCGTATGATATCATCTTTTTCCGCCCTTTTTTTGGTGAAGAAGCCCAAGTTATTTCTTTTGAAACACTTTAACACTCGTTTGCTGTTGCTTCCAATTCTCTGGTATACGCTCACTTATTGGATACTTTGCATGCAATTTCTCCCAAGTAATTGCTATACCGTCTAATATTTATCCGGCATGTCGTTCTCCATGACCCCAGACGGGATTGGGTCTCGCCCACCAGCCCACCTCCAGTTAAACGGCAACGCTGCTGGTCGGTCTAATAACACAACTCCGGGATTGAATAGGCCCTCCAACTCACACACTCCGGCCCAGCACCTCAACGGTACCTCAACGCCGACCTACCTAATGCCCACCAGCCCGCCCAAGAGTCGCCGCGGAAGCAGTGACGGTAGCAGCCCTAAACTGGAGACGGCCACTGGCCAAGTGCCCATTTGTCTTGTAAACGCTTCCATAACGTACTGCGGAAATAACGAGATCTATGCGTTTGGGGGGTTCGATCAGGAGACGGACGAAGGTTCGTTTGATCCCATTGGTCTGTCACTTTATAGCTTAAGCACGCCTGGTTTCTAACATCCCTGTCCGCCGACTTCTAGTCTACAACCACGTTTTAAAATTAGATCTCACCACCCTGAGATGGGGGCTGGTTGATAACTTTGGCGACATTCCTGGAGTTCGCATGGGTTAGTTCCGTTTCCTCCGGTTATCCCTATGCCCCCATACAACATGGCTAACAAGGGGGTACTTTTTTCTCTTTAGGACATACTGCATCCCTTTACCAGGGCGACAAGCTGATCATTTTCGGAGGGGAGAATGAGCACCCTGAACATCTCTCTGATGTCATCGTATTTGATATCAAAACATCTACTTGGACGTCACCAGAGGTCCGTGGAATCGCACCCAGGGGAAGGGCTCGACATGCGTCTGTCATCTACGAAGATAAATTGTTCGTGATCGGCGGTGTAACAGGGGAATCGAACCTTATACTGGATGACATCTGTTACCTCGACCTCAAAACATGGACATGGTCGCGGTCATGGAGGTTTGTGGCCCGTTTCGATCATGCTGCGTGGGTTTGGGGTGGCCGGCTCTGGGTGTTTGGTGGACTAGGTGCAGACATGGAACGGTGCACCGACCTGTGGTGGTTGGATCTTAAGGGAACCCCCACGCTTGAGAGAGTACACTCGATAGAACAAGGTAAATTTTTGCCATATCCCTCCAGAGCAGACAAAAGGCAACAGCTTACAGGTTCTAGATCATCCATATTACATTCCACCATCCACTGGGCGGATACCAGGCTACACACCAAACGCTGCAAACACCCAAGTTCGTTCAGCGACTCGGCGCAGGCCAACTGCTCCGGGAGCAATCTCTTCCCTTAAATTCCACTCAGGGCCGTATGTACCGGCTCTACGCTCCGGCACACATTTCCACGTCTATGCATCTGGTATTCTTCTTGACTTCATCTCGCCCTCTGAAACGGTCAAGTCCTGGGAGTGTAACCTATCATCCATGGAGATGGACTCCCTACGGTGGCAGAAGCTAGCAAGCGGACAGGAAATATTCCCTGCTGAGAATCGCTGGCAATACTGCACGGTTGATGAAGCCGGAAGCAAGGCCTGGCTTTTTGGCTCTAGCTCTGGAAACCTGGCAGTCGGCGAAGATAACCGTCTGGATACGATTCTTACTATCGACCTTGAAAAGTATGGCGTACTGGGTAGAGAGGCTACAGAGCAGAATCGTATCCTTGCATCCGAACGACAAAACACGCTATCCAACTTGGGTGCTGGACTTGCTTCGGTTTTTGACCAGCCCCCGGAGTCTGGGTGTGGGTCAGACTTCATTATCACTGCTGACGTGGACGACGCCGAAGATTCATACGTGCATTCCCCAGGAGCTGAAGATACAATGTCCGAATTTCTACCAGACAATGCAGTCACATCTCCTCCTATACACGTACATCGGATCATACTTCATGCTCGCTGGCCTCACTTCCAGCGGCTCTATGCTGCCAAAATGGCCGAATACCACACGAACAAAATGCATATTCCGGAGCCATACCGTGTCGTCAGAGCATTTCTTTACTATCTGTACACGGATAGTATATCTGCTAATTCTGAAGTCGGCCCCAGCGTACTTGAAGTTGCAGGCATGCTAGTAATGGCAAACCTATATGACCTGCCAAAACTTCGCCTCCTCTGCGTGAATCGTCTTAGCCGTGAGCTCGACGTTGACAATGCCGCCATAATATGGGAACGAGCAGGCCGCACTAACGAAGACTGGCTCAAGCGCCGTGCCGCGTCCTTTTGCCTTGCGAACTGGGGCAGAATCGTACGCAGTGAAGGGTTCCGCCTCCTAAGCAAACAGAGTATGATTGATCTCTGCGAGGTGGTGGATTCCGAGGCCCGAATCATGCCTGGCCATGAGGCTGAGCTTCGTGATATTCTAGCTTATGAAAGGTTCGAAACGACAAGCCCCAAGCGGCCGCGAGCGGCCCTTCCTGGAGTGTTAGATGATGATCTTGATATTGATGAGGAAGATGGCATGGAACTGTCTTGAACTATTTATGACTATACTGACATTTGCCGGAGTTTTACTTGGGAAGGTCTCTTTTTTCTTTAACTACGGAATTGTTTTGATACCCTCACAACAGGACTAGGGATGTCAAGGCTTTCTTTCTTTTCATTTGCATGCCACCCGTAGATGGCAGTAAAGTAGATCACTCTATGGTTGCATGCCTCAATGCATAGCTTTCTAGCTACTTATTCATCTACCACAATCTCCTATATATAATTTCTGTTACGCCGTCGGTTCTCGGAATATTTAAGGTTTGGAGAAAAGTTCAGTCCAAAAAAATCTCTTTTTCCCTTCAAACAATCGAACATCTTCAACTTTCAACCCTATACTTCAGCTTCTTAAGTAGCGGGATCACGGCCTGGATCACTGGGCCATCTAGTCTCGTCTACATTAAATATGGCTCCTGACGTGCAAAATCCGGCGCCTTCCAGTGCGTCAGAGCCCACAGAGCCTTCCAAAGTTCGACCACTTGAGAGCGCTGCGGACGAAGCAGGCGACAATATTGAAGGACCACCGTCTAAGAGGGTGAAATTGGATGGAGAAGCACCATCTGCTACTTCTTTGAAACCCAAAGATTGCTCAGAGCGAAGAAGGGGGCTGGCGCCGATAAAAGCAGAGTACCGTTCTCCCCCGCTTCGTCTCAAGCTATTCACCATAACGCGGTGCTAATCAAAATAATATTTTGTAATCGAATATAGATATATTATGACATTCCCGAAAGATGGCTCTGATGCGCTTGTCAATGATAGCGCAGCGCGTGACGATGATGCAGCTGAGGCAGCCGGCTACAACGATCGAGACGGCGACGGCAAACAAGGCAAAAAGCGCCGCGAGAAGCAAAAGGGCAAAAATACCAACCGTCGATTCCAGAGATCGCATGATGAAAAAGGGTTATGTGGGACTATTACTCATAATCCGGAATTCTCGCCGAGACCATGCCAGTATGGCGACAATTGCAAGTTTGAGCACAATCTCCGCAAATACTTAAAAGAGCACAAAAAGGAGGATTTGAAGACATTTGGGGGAATATGTCCCGTTTGGGAGGCATTTGGGGTTTGCTCCGCAGGCTGGAGATGTCGATTTGTCGGGTCTCATATGGCTGAGCGAGAACTGGAGGATGGGCGTAAAGAATTGGTCTTGGTTGAAGATGAAGAGAAGAAAAAGAAAGCAGCCCCGGCTTCCGCTGCCACTTCTTCGATCAATGCTACGGAATTGGGTGTTGTGAATCTGGTTTCAACGGAAAATAAACAGTTGATGACACGGAAGAAATTTCTCACGCCCAAGGCGGATGCATTTAACGACTGGATCACGGTAACTTCCAAGGAACTGGAAGAGCGCTTCCACGGACGAAATTTTGAGGACGACGAGGATACAGAAGGCAAGGACACAAATGGCAAGGCGGAGGGCAATGGTGAAGGCGAGAGCGAGGCCAAGGCAAGCTCCGAAGAAAATAAAGCCCGATATACGGAACCGCCTTTCCTCCCGTCGGAAAAGAGGAGGCTCTATTTCGGGCCAGAGACGCCGGTGTTGGCGCCGCTGACTACTCAGGGGAATCTACCGTTCAGGAGACTATGTGTTGAACTGGGTGCTCAGTTCACGTACTCTGAAATGGCAATGAGCTTGCCATTGATGCAAGGTACCAAAGGAGAATGGGCGTTGATGAAGGCCCATGAGTCTGAGATCCAACCTCCAACGATATCGCCCAAGCAACCTGTCGTTAAGGGGTACGATAATTCTCGTGACCTCAAGTTCGGAGCCCAGATCGCAGGAAACAGGCCCTGGCAGGCATTGAAAGCTACCGAGATACTTACCGCTCTTTGTCCACATCTTCGTGTCGTTGATCTAAACTGTGGCTGTCCCATAGATCTTGTTTATCGCGACGGAGCCGGCTCTGCACTTCTCGAACATCCGTCTAAGCTAGAAAAGATTCTTCGCGGGATGAATTCGGTCTCTGGAGAGGTCCCTATTACTGCCAAAATCCGAATGGGCACAAAGGATAACTATCCTACTGCGCTTAAGCTGGCTGAGCGTCTTGTTATCGGTGGCTACGAGTCTAATGAGCTTGGACAGGGACCCGCGGGGATCGGGGCGCTCACATTACATGGAAGAAGCCGCCAGCAACGATACACCCGTGAGGCCGATTGGGGATATATATCTGAATGCTCAGCCTTGGTGAAAAGGCTTAATGTAAAGAGGGATGAGGTCGTGGACACCGTCCGCGAGCCGGATGAGAGACTCTTGCCATCAGCTGGGAAAGTATACTTCATTGGAAATGGTGACTGCTACTCTCATGCAGATTACAATAATGCCATCACCAACTCTGGCGTAGATAGTGTGATGGTTGCACGAGGCGCCCTGATCAAGCCCTGGATCTTTGAAGAAATTCAAGCAGGGCAGTACCTGGATAAGTCGTCCTCCGAACGACTTGCTTATATTGAGCGTTTCGTTAAGCATGGCCTTGAAGCATGGGGATCTGATGAGCACGGCATCGGAACTACGAGACGGTTCTTGCTGGAGTGGTTGAGCTTTACCTGTCGATATGTTCCAGTTGGAATTCTTGAATATCTCCCACCTAAGATCAATGACCGGCCTCCCGCATGGAGAGGCCGTGATGAGCTAGAGACACTGCTCGCAAGTGACCACTATCTCGACTGGATCAAAATTTCGTAAGTTGCCAAACAGTTTACCGCTATCCTATGTGAAACATGCCTCCTTTGAAACAGTCGTCACTAATGCGTCTTACTTTCCTGCAGTGAAATGTTCCTTGGCCCGGCGGATAAGGACTTCAAATTCACTCCCAAACATAAGTCAAACAGTTACGATGTTGTTGCGGAGGGCTAAAGTGACGGCAGGTCTTTGCTATTCACCCGTTTGCAGGCTGCCAGGGTTTTGTCACTATGCTGGATTCCGCTGGATGATTATAGGTGACTCTTCAGCGGAGTAACTGGATTAAGTAAATAAAGAAATCCCGTCACCGTTGTGGCAAACTAACTTGATAGACATTGAATGATACAGATCCTTTATCACTGCATGATATGCAAGTCACTGACAAACACCATCGTTCCTCTGTAGATTCCGCCTATATAACTCCCTACCGAATCCTAATTTTCTTCTTCTTTCTAATTCTGACAAATAGGTTCTTCTCTTATTTCCCCCATCATACCTTTGGCTTGTTAAGCTTGTGCTTTGCTAGCCATGGGGACGTGGTTGTGTCCCTCAAAGAATATACCGTCAATCTAGACGGATTACTCGTTGCCTGTTACCCTTTGGCTGCCCACCAACTTATTTGGGTATTTCAAGACGAACCTATGAGACACCAGTTACCAAAGTACCAGCTATCTAGGGTACGTTTCTGGTGGCCTGGCGGATGGAAATAGCCTTAGCCAGCTCAGGATATTGTTAGCTTGTCACTTTTCTTTGACTCTACCCCTATATGCAACCATCGGCATTGGCGAGCAATCATTTACCTCAGGATCAAAAAGTTCCCGAGGCCACTGGGACCGTTAAAGATAATTCTTAGAGTATTATCTTTACGATTAAACATGAAGTGGAAAAGAGCTATATTTGTGAGAGAATACTGCCCTTCTATTACTCCGATTTCCCTGAAAATTCCTAAGTAATTTGTTGCTAACTTATTATACTCCTAGAGTCTGAGTTACTACTATAACCGGAAGATAGAAAGCGGACATAGTGTGCAAGCGATGGTATATACTAATGATGATAATTATACCTGCACAGATCAATCCCCAAAATGCGCTCGATTAGATGTTCCTAAAACAACCATGGGGAATATATCAGATATCCCTGTTACAATGAGGCTGCGCAGGAAAATCCGAAGAACCGCAGTCCGCAGCAGCGAGGAGCACACCATATGAGCCTGCACAAGTGGAGACTCCTGCTGATAAGCTGGATGTTCGGAGATTCTATTCAGTCCCTTTTAGAATACAGCCTGGTCTTCTGCAACTGAAAGAAATAAATTATTTATCTAGCCACTGCTCGTTTACCCGTTAACCTCCGGGGTTGGTTAATACACCTCACCGTCTCCGGGTTATTATCAGACTGCTTTCCATGGTCTTAATGCGAATTATATCACCAAACGCAATCCTACAACTCAACACTACCTGCGAAGGGCGGAGATATGTCTTCCAAAGTAGCATGGCAGAGGCAAACTATCACTCTGAATTAGGGGTTTACAATTTTTGATATTACCGGGTACTATCCCTTCACATTATAACTTCTAAAGGCTATAGTATCTAAAGAAGGGCATAAGGTACGTTAAATCCCAGATGCTACCTTGAAATTTGTGCCCTGTCATTCCTCTACTCTCTTACTCAATCTACGGCGATCGCTGACTTGCAAACAGATAATACAAAGCAAACAATATATATATATATATAATCCGGAAGGCATATTCGTTTGTGCCGGGTCAGGTTCTCATGCGCAGACAGAGACTTCACTGTCTTCACGCCGTCTCCCGGAAATTTCTAACCTAATACTACCATCATGTACGTATTTCAACCTTTTCTGCCCTTGGTGATGCGGCGTATACCAGACAGAGTCATTGCCTAATATTTTATAACTGCCGGAGCATCAATATACCGGCTATAACATTCGACTGTTGGCACGTCATGGTTCAACGTGTCCCACCCTCGTCTAGGGCTGAACTGGTGCTGTATATCGCAAAGTTGGCCCTGAAACTTCGCTATATTGTGTGCTGCCTTGCTCTTTTCATTTTTGGCGACTGGGATATGGTTAGCCCGACTACTCTGCAATACCAACGATCATTTTGGCCATGCCTGATTACAAGTATTAACTCTACCAAAGGGGTGGTGTATGAAGACTCTATCTGACAGAATCGATAATGTCTTATTCACACATCGCATCCCTGGCAAAGTCAAGTCTAACTGGAGGAGTACTGCACAGCCCGCACTCCAGACAGACCATAAATACATCCGTTTGGCCGAATTGTTTTACCAAACAGTGATACCCCCTTTGAGTTTCCAGTTCTGTATATTTAGCCTGTTGCCTCCGCTCCGAACGAGCACCCCTTGACCGAATCAAATCTTCTCCATGGATATGGTGCTTCTTATAGAGCATATCACAGTCCAAATAAAGGAATATACCCCTAAGGAGTACCAGAAGACAAGCAAGCAATCATCCCAGATAATGTCTCTTGAGAGACCTAATAAAAAAGTTTTATGATCAACCAGAGAGACATATTCGTTGAATTATTCTTTTGGGGACCTGACTTGGAGCTCTTCAAAATGTAAGGAACTTTCTAGTGTTTTCTCAATTTCCCGTGGTGGAATCTGAAATTCATTTAGAGCGTGCCATTACTGCCACTCTTTGGCAGTGCCACCAATATATGATATTTGCTAGCTATGGACTCGGTTGGAGGCTGGTCGAAATGAGTTCTGATACTACCGCCTAACGGAAATATCCCCTTTACCCAAATGGACCAAAGGCGTGCCATATTGGAGTACGTCACAGAGCTCCTAGATAACCACAAATTCATGTCACCATTCACATCTCTAATATCGCATCGCGTTGAATGCCGTACGGCGCGGTTACCAACATCAAGAGACACCAGATATGTATACCGATACCTTGAGAGGGTTAGGGATCTCAATATCTACACGGTAAACTGGATAGGGACTCCAGCCATCCGAAGTCAACCATCAATAGTCGAAAAGCCCACCTAATGTCTATACCAGTCCCTGATAAATAACCTATGGGTTCCCTAGAGGCAGCACTCTCGGGATCAAGGAAGGAAATACAAGCAGGCTTCAATCAGCTCATCGACAATGATAGTCTGATATTCACGCCATACTGGATATGCTAGAATGGTACCCTCGATATTAGCCTTGTCGCCTTGAAAGCAACTTTGCCATCTCGTATATTATAAGCCATGGAAATGCGGTCGGTAATTATTTTCACTGCTCTGATTCCCGCTGAAAGGCATGGAGTCTATACCAGTTTCATCTCTGCATAGCATTCAGGTATCTTTCTTGGAAATGTCTTGCTTATAGAACCCTTGAACAGAATCTTGACAGGTCTGGCCAAACACGACATGCACAAGAGACGAAGGGCCATTTCTTCGGCATAAAATTCAACCCGTCACCGTCCATGTTTGCTGCAATATTATCCATGGATTAATATACGGCAATATCTCGGCCTGTGGTGTGTGGGAAACACCCCAGGTCAAATATACCAATATGAATGGGTTCGAAAAAGGTTACAGATGCGCAGAATATTCGGAATCTCTAGTTACCATCAGGAACAGACGCGAATTACTGACAAAGTTGAAGGGATCACTCGATGTTACCATGCCATATGGTATTATTACTGCAACCCATAATTATCATCCAAGAGCTATAACAAAGATCCAGACTTGGAAAAGGGTCCTTCACGATGGCAGCTGTGAATCTGCTTTAGCATATCAGATATCGACTACACTGGCAACATAAAGCCTTTGCTTTATTCCTCTCGGAGGTCCCCGGATGCTGCTAGACTAAACTGACTGTTCTTTGCAACCTCTAAGAGCAGGAGATGTCATCAGTCATTTTTCAGGGTAGCAGTGAATAAGCCACCAATGGCTTATATTCATCGCGGAGAATTCTCGAGTATTGAGTACGGATGAGCGATAACACTTTCTATTATAACGGCACGGCCGCCAGAAATCACCACCAGTGGCTATCTACAGTGGAGAGTGGGCATGCATGCGGTGTACAACTTAACAAAGATCAAGCTGTATGCTTTACAATGAAAATTGGTTAAGATACCGACACCAACTTATAGCGGAGAAGATCTGTGGCCTGCTCAGGCTGGGCAACTCGGTACTACCTCGCAGATATAACTTGAACACTCAAATATATTAAATGAGGTATCTTTTTGTGGCCATGAAAGATGTGTGTGCGCACAATAGTGCGGCGGCTCCGTCTTCAAACACCTCGTCAGTGCTGACACCGTCAGCGCCAGACTTCACCTGCTCCGATATTATCCTGTGGGGGTTATTTTGCAAGGCAAGTTGCCAGCGGAAAGACAAGAGGGATGAATCTAGGATCCGGCGAATCCAGGATCCAGCGCTGCTGATCGTACACCTGCACCGTCGGAATGTGGCTCCGTCTTTTACGAACGACATCCGCCATCAAAAACAATGGTTTACGCAGCTCTATCCTCGTGGAAGATAGAAGCAGGCCCTACTGCTATTAATATTTCTAAAGGCCACACATCTCAAAGCACTTCGGGATATCAAAGGTATAAAAATGGAAGGTGTCTTCTGAGACTTATAACTTTCAGCCGACTGCCCTGATAAATGTCAATAACAGTATGTCTACCCTTTCCAGAGATTTACTATCCGAGAATTAGGCTCAAATATCACGAATGGATTGCCCTGCCGCCAAATGAAATTGGCTTTGATACAGACTATTTTGAAACTAAAGCTATATCAGAGGCATCGAGAGACCCCCTTCATCTCTTGCTTCCTCACGCAACTGACACGAATACCGCATAGGATGAGCTCCTATTATATATGGCGACCTTTGCAGCGCCGGTTGGCCGTTTTAGATACTTATGTGATGATTGGCTTCGCGGCAATAAGCTGTATTGGACGAACATATCATCGGCAATGGCGTAGGGAAGGCCTACCCATATACCCCTTTTTCGATTAGAGAAACAGACATCCAGTACTGTTTCTAGAATGAAAACGGCAACTGGGAAAAGAAAGCATGGTGTAGCCTTTGCACTTCTCGAGTGGCTCTCGGTCGTCTGTTTGCCTTTCGATAGAGCCGGATGGTTTGTTCTGTCACTACCATCATCGCTACCAATAAAATGCAGAGCCTTTTTCGCTCTCCCCAGTGTGGACGTCTTACTACTTTGTAGAGAGGATAGACTTATATACTGGTTCGCACAGTTATTCGTATATACTTATCGAATATTGAGAAGGGGCAAGTCTACTGAGAAACGAATTGTTAAATCACAAGGCTCTATGTCATGCGTGCTGACATTGAACGTACTCATGCCTACTGGAAGCATGTATAAGGAGCGGTGGTTCAGCTCTCATGACTGGGTGTATGATCTTTTGGTCGAACGGTATATGTGGCATCAGCGCACCCCATTACACCCTGTGGGTTTCCCACAAGATACTACCGAAGGCCAACATGGGAGGCGGGTGTGGTAAAGAGGGATCAGCTCATATTCATGATATTACACAGTGGAACTACGAAATTATCACCATTTGATTTCTATTATTCAAAGTCAAAGAACCCAAGGAGCATAGACAGTCTATGTAACTGAGTGCATAAGGAGATGAACAAAAACACCTACCGATATACATCAAACAGAAGCACCACATACCCTTTAGACAGCGAACCTTTACTTATTGAAGCAATCAACCTTTACACCCTCTTTCGGTAGCAAGGAGCGACCACTATCCTCGATATGGCTGTTACCGACAAGGTTGAGTTCACCAAGCGATACTGAACCCTTGGAAGATGGTTAACTACTTCATAGTGAGGAGAATATGGCTTCGGGTGATATCGATAGTACTACCATAGTCTATCAACGCTGCTCCAATCTGGTGGAACGAAGGAGAAACTACTACTACAACCTTAGTGTACAACGAAGAGGCTAACGCCGCTCTATTATGTCAATATTACTTCTTCAAAGGCTCATAGTTGAGCAGCTCTTACCAATGTTATATACTACTGGGCAAAAATTCACAGCTTTGACATAGGAGCATAACTTTAAAAGATAAATTTCAAGGATTCCTTCAAGTCTGTAAATGATTAACTATATATAACAGTAATAATAAGATCAAAGTATACTCGTCCTTGTACACGATTTACGTATAGTTCTCCCTGCACATCTATGCTCAGGATATACCATGTCACCATGCTTGCCGCTGCAGTAGCACCTATCTTTCAATCAGTCCATCTCTGGCCGTCCTTGTCAAAGCCGATGATTTTAAGATCAACATTAAGGCCCTTCAGCATCATATCCATTGTAAAAGTCTAGTAAGGATGAGCAAGTCAGCAAATAAGCCTACAACCGCAAGATGGGAAGGGCTTTACCTCTTCATCAGCATCAATATCCTCCTCTTCATCCTCTGCCTCACCTCCCTCCTTCTCCTGGACGGACATCATCTCCTCCAGCTCCGCCTTCCTTCTCTCTCGCTCCCTCTCAACGTCACTGCCCATTTCCTCATCATCGTCTTCATCCTGCTTATCATCCCATCCACCCCACTCCTGCTGCCTCATCTTCCCTTTTCTCGTCTTTTCATTATATACCCTCACTCCACCCATCCTGTTCACCTTATCCTTAGCACGAACAAACAGATCCTCAGCTGCGTCCCGGCTTACTCCTCGCCATTTGCGTATAAGTATTTCGAGCTCGGCAAGTTTGTGCTTTTCTAGAATGTTTATTGCTTGGTTGAGTGTGTCTAGTTCTTCGCGCTGGCGGCATCGGCGGAATTGTAAACTGTGTTGTTCTTTCTGGAGAGAAGCAAGACGGGCTCGAGGCGTGTTTGATGGCGAGACGACTGGAGCCTGGCTGGTAGAGGTATCTTTTTGAGGTGGAGTGGTTGGGGAATTAAACGCATAATCAGATGAGAGAGAAGATGGAGTCAGAGTATATTCGACAGTATGCATCCTTCCATCAGATATATTGGTTGATGTAGACTCAGTCGATGCTGCGGAGCTCACATCTATACCCTTGCGGAGGGGTGACTTGAAGGGCTTCTTCAGGGTAGAAGACGCCTCACAGAGCTTTCGTTTCCGAGAGAGAATCAGTTCTGACTCCATTCTGGTTGTCAACATGTAGGCTGTATACCCTTAGCTCTTCTGTCGACGCAAAGTTGTGTTGAATAAAAAAACGGGTGGAGGCGAAAAAATGAAGTTGTCGAGGTCCTGATTTCCTATTTCGGCGATCTTACTACCCAAGCTGCGTAACAAGTGACTCAATACAACTTCTCAATATCAAAGAAATCTACCGTAAGAAAGGAAGAGCAATAGAGCCGTGGACCACATAAACAGTGTAATTTCTCCAGATGATGCATGCTAAAAATGACAAAAAAGAATAAACGGGTATATATTTAAACAAGGAGCAACGGCGAACTACCGTCCGAGGCCTCCAGCAACCCATGCTGCAAAATTGGGATCATCCGGCTGCGGGAAGAAACCCCTATTTCCCCCTGCGTTGCCAGCACCATCAGCTCCTTGGTTCTGTTGTTGATTGTCATTGTTCTGCCCTTGGGGTTGATTGGCGTTTGCTTCTTGGGCTCGACGTGCTGCCCGCTGCTGCCGGAAGTGCAGTAGAAGCACTAATGTGGCGACAAGGCCGATTATTATGAGACTTTCCAGGATACCGTCGTCGAAGTCAAGGACGTCCTCGTCATAGTAGTTAAGATCTTGGTCCTGACCGTGCGGATTGCCTGCATCATCGAGAATGGCGTCAGGGTCCGCGGGGTCTTGTTGGCGGAGTCCTCTCTGATATGCTTCTTCTTCTTCGTTATAATTGATGAAGTGAGATATCCATTCTTTGAAGGTACGTGGAGTGTTTACGTCTGATACTCGTTAGCTAGATTTGAAAGATATAAGTGAATAAGGATAAATCATACCTGGCTCTGCGTTGATGGTGTTAGCCTTCCCTCGTATCATCTTATTCCAAAAATTCCTAATGCGCAATCGAAGAAGGCTGATTGTGACTGGGAAGTATGCCTCCTGGTTCGTCTCTAGGGCAAGGTCATAGTACCGTTTAGCCATTGGGAAGTCCTGCTCAACGTGTAGGCCATTCTCATACATCCAGCCAAGGTTCCAGAATGCCTGAGCACTGTGGCCCTCGGCAGCAGAATGATAGCAGGTCAAGGCTCTGGATATATCTTTATTCGTGCCATAGCCTTCAAAGTAATAATCCCCTAGCTTCACCATGGAATCTACGTTGGCCTGTTTAGCCGAACGAGCCCAGTAGATGAAGCCCAAGGCGGCATTGCGGAGGAGAGACGAGTGGCGGCTCTTTATCCATGGCAGAATGGGATTGAGGGATAGCAGTGATCGCTTTTCGTCGAGAAGGTAGGCAACGTTTGCCTGGGCGCTCTCATAGCCTTGCTCTGCTGCCATGGTGGCAATGATAAGAGCCAGTTCCTTGTCCCCAATCTCATAAGCGTCGTTTGCTTCGCCAAAAGCAGAATGGATGCCTTCCGCCTTTTCGGAGACCATCTTGTAGTATGCTGTAGCGACTCCGCAATGGCGCTGACCTCCAAGACCACGATCTGCAATTCCCGCGAGGTAATAGAGTGCTTCCATGCCTCCGTGGCGAGCAGCGGCTTCGAAGTATATCGATGCGGTGACGACGTCTCCTTGGTCGAGAAATAGTGCGCCTAACCTAGTTTTCGCATAGTAATTATCCTGTTCGGCCGCGGCCTTAAAATACGAAGCAGCCATCATCACATCCTGTTCAACACCATAGCCATGCAAGTACATCAGGCCTAAATAATGATGGCACATCGAATCACCATTTGCTCTTCCTCGTGTAAACCAGAGCTTGGCTTTTTGGTAGTTCCGCTCCGTACCCTCTCCGCGAAGGAACATGAGACCGATATGGGCTGCGGATTGAGCCGCAATCTTGTCAATGCCTGGCGGGTGGCTTGGGTTGATAGCGCCATCCTTTGTCCAGTATTTTCTTGCAACTACCACGAAATACATCATGGCTTTCTTGTAATTCCTTTCCAGCTGCCGCGATCCTTCGTAGTAGAGCTTGCCAAGACCAAAGGTAGCTTTAGTATCACCCTTCTTAGCCATGAGATCCAGGTATTCTAATACATCATCTAAGCTTGCATCAGCGCTAGAATGGACATCTCTCATCGCGTTATAGCCAGCGCTGGACACACTGGCCCCTTCGCCATACACTCCGCCTTCCTCATCAGCCCAACGGAAGGCCTCTCGGCGCATGGTGATGCCACCAGGAGGACCAGACCTGTACCATGCAATCGCCTTGTCGGCGACCTTCTTGTACCAGTATACCGCCTGGTCGCAGTCCGGCGTAGCTCCAATCCCTACGTACCGCCGGTACGCCAGCGTCATCTGTGACCTGGTATTGCCTCCCATGGCCGCAAAGGTGTGATATAGAAGCGCCTTGCCCTGGTCCCTTTCCACAGCCCCGCCAATCCCAGTGGCATACATGAACCCAAGCATATATTGCGCAGTGCTGTTACCAGTCGAGGTCGCCAGCGATTCGTAGTATCGAAAAGCCTTCGCAAAATCCCGTGGGTGTGTATAGTTCCCGTAGAAGTTCATCTCTGCGAGGAGAAAGGTAGCATCGGAATTGTTCCTGCGAGCGGCCCCCTCCAACAGGCGGACTGCCTCCACCAGCTTTCCATTTTTCTTAGGCAATCGACTCAAGGACGGCTGATCTGAGGACGGTGCATTCATAAATAGGAGGTAGAACAACTCGCGGCCGTAATAGCTCGCATGGCCAAAGACACCAGACGGCCTCTCATATTTCTTGGTAGGGACCTTTATTCTGCGGAGGATATTCAACGCCGCCTCAACATCCGGTTGCTCTGCAAAATATGTCTCAGCCAGGGCTCAAGGGCGGCAAGCTCGCTAACAAAGCTATGGAAGGGGTTTCTTCATTACCAGCGGAGTGTTCCCGGCCATTGCTCCCCCTGGCCTTGGACTCTGGACTTTCGACATCTAGCGAGCCGGGTAGTGGCAGGTCTGTAGGATTAGATTCTCTGTTGGTAAGGTCTTCTCGTAGATTCCGAGCTCCCGCAGTTATGACCTGTAGACACAGTACTGAATAAATGGACAATTGTTAGCACCCTATGCGGGCAAAGCGGTGCGGAGTTCAGTAGTAACTGACCCAACGCGAGAGCTAGAACGTGCCATCTCCAAGGCAAAATCATTGTATTTTAAATAAGAGCAGGTTTAAGGGGTGTCAATCATTGCGAATTGTATGCCCACAACCACTACTCTAATAATAACAGATGTGGCTGTAGCGGATGCAGGCAAATGTGTTGCTATCCAAGAAGCAATTTGATAGTTCAAAGGAAAAAGTGGCCAGATAGCAAACAAAGTGCGCGCTATAACGCAACACGCTAGGCAGTTTAAAAAAATTAGTCATCTCTTATTAATGACTGCCAAAGATCACGTGGACAAATCGGGGACATCAAACCATCCGCGGCTTTTTTTTTTCTTCAAAAGAACGACTTCATCAAGTTTACTTTGTAAACATGGAATCTCTGCTGGCAAAAAAGACAAAGCCGCACTAGTGACCATACAAAAGAAGAGTACGGGATACAGAAGCAGGCAACTGAGTTTGCCAACACGAATCACCCTGCAGATAATATCATAAATATCCAGGTCTACATAGTAAGGTTACCTACCATCCTTTCACCAGGGTTTGATGTGGGCCTCAAAGAAATCCCCTACGACGGACGAACAGTTAACCTTTTTTTTAAGCCTGTTACAGCGGTCAACTTGAGCCTTTGATCTACCTGTTTGGCCACTATGTCGTCGTCACCAACGGAGTTAGGACTAGTTGTCGGCATTTGTTCCTCTTTGTTTGACGGTCGAAATGGCTTGCGAGGATCAGATGCGAGTCGCACTACTAGTTACTTGCGGCGCCGCTGCTTAAGTCCGGGGGCTGAAGCATCCCACTAGGAGACCCCCGCGTTACAGAGTACAGCGTATGTACACAATATAGCTCCGGCCCGTCTTCGACATGTACATAAAGGGGTCCCATGTCCTTAACAGTCGAGTGATTGAGTAAATTTATACAAATATCAAACTGCTTCTGACCAACAAACATGGCTGCCAAACTCGACTTCACCACGTTCCACAATATCATCAATGGCAAACTGACCTCTACAGCAAAGACTCGCCATAACATCAACCCTGCCACAGGCGAGCCCAATGCGGAGGTACCAGTCTCGACAGCCGAAGATGTAGACGCTGCCGTTGCTGCAGCCCAGGAGGCATTTAAGCTGTGGTCTAAGACATCGCATGAAGAGCGAGAGAAGGCCCTTGTTGGCTTCGCGGACGCCATCGAGGCGCATGCGGAGCAATTCTTAACCCTCCTGATTCGTGAACAGGGGAAACCAGTAAGTAAATGGATAGCATGCTACCAGCTGACTTGGACCCTATGTTACCCCAGAAGCTATAGGTAGGCTAACAATGGGCAAACAGAGGCAACTCGCAGGATTTGAGATTCAGACGGCCGTTGCATCACTTCGTGTCAATGCTAAGCTTGAACTGAAACCAGTGGTCCTCGAAGAAACCGAAGAAAAGAAGACTATCCAACGCTTCACGCCTCTGGGTGTGGCTGTTGGAATTGTTCCTTGGAACTTCCCTTTGATGATTGCGGCCCTCAAGATAGGTCCTGCTGTCATGTCAGGGTGCACAATCATCATCAAGCCCTCTCCGTTTACCCCATATACGGATATCAAGGTTGTCGAGCTAGCACAGCAATTCTTCCCTCCTGGTGTTATTCAACTTCTTAGCGGTGACGATACTCTGGGGCCTATGTTGACTGAGCATCCCGGTCCAGCGAAGATCAGCTTCACTGGCTCATCCTTCACTGGAAAGAAAGTGATGGCAAGCGCCAGCAAGACCTTGAAGAGAGTTACCCTAGAACTGTAAGTCGCTATATCCTTCGAAAATAAACCCGACCTGAAAGTTAATGCATCAAGCAGTGGTGGAAACGACCCAGCCATCATTTGCGAGGACATCGACATTGAGAAAGTTGTTCCAAAGGTGAGTGATGTGTATTCCTAACTCCTAGCATGATCATAAAGCTGACAGTAGCAGATTGCATTTTTCGCATTCATCAATTCTGGACAAGTCTGCGTAGCCATCAAACGTATCTTCGTGCATGAATCTATTTACGAGAAATTCCGGGACGCCCTCGTCGCCGCCGTCAAACAGTTCAAAGTCGGAGGAGATGAAGAAGGCGTCACTCACGGGCCCATCCAAAACTCGATGCAGTTTGAAAAGGTGAAGAACTTATATGCCGAGATTGAAAAAGAGAAATGGACCGTTGCCACAGGTGGTCGAAGTGATCTCGGCCGACCAGGCTACTTCGTCGAGCCAACAATCATTGATAGGCCACCGCTTGACTCGCGTATCGTTACCGAGGAGCCATTTGGTGAGTTTACAAGCATACTACAATATCCTATTTTACATGTTGTCTAACTTCCTTTTCAGGTCCTATCGTCCCAATGGTAACCTGGAATGACGAGGCCGCCGTTATCAAGGAGGCAAACAACACAAAAATGGGCCTGGGCGCTTCCGTCTGGTCAAAGGATCTGGACCGCGCCCAACGTATTGCTGACCAACTCGAAGCGGGCTGCGTATGGATCAACAACCACGTCGAACCAAGCAGCCAGTCGTCATTTGGTGGGCATAAGGAAAGTGGTATCGGATATGAAGGTGGATTGGGTGGGCTGATGGCATACTGCAATGCCCAGTCTGTCCATATTACCAAGAAGTTATGAGAGCATCTGAGAAGGTTGTGATTATTACGGAAGCATGTATTTATGCTTTTAATCGAAGCCATTATTCTTATAATTTGCAAGTATTATATAAATTGGTTCTATCTCATATTTTGCAACCATGTGCATGACATCTCATAGTAAAAAGGGAATTAAACATCAAGGAAAAAGAAGCATGTGTGGTATTAAACGTCAACGCTTGCAAATAAAAAGAAGTCCAACAAATGGTACTCAACCAGACGACCTGCAGTCAAACCCAAACAAAATAAACATGATTACATACTGACGGGCATACAATCTCCTTTGCCCTGAGCCAGCAACATCTTGCCCTGAACCCCTTTCTTCGTCGATAGAATACCAAACCTCAACACAACCTCGGATAAAGTAACGACGATAGAAATGAAGATGAGAATGATGATAATCCATGTCTGGCTAGACATTTTATTATCAGCGATAGAATCGGATAAAATCTCAATCAAGTCAAGGAATACACGACATCGTTCATTGAGTACTTGAATGCGAGGCTTTATCTCTAGATATTCGCGAACAGCGATATAAAGAGGGTGGAGAGTCGGTTCACTGTCCCAGAAGAAATTGGGGACGTCGAGCATATTTGAAGCTAGGGGTTGTTTTGTTAGAGATTGGAGTTCCAACTTATTATATAAAGGTGGGACATTCTTACAGAGATTAACTTCAACACGAGATTTGAATAATCGGCCCATGATACGGAAGACTTCTTCTCTGCCCATGCCCAGATGACCTGTCAATGCTAATCGTCTCGGCACATCTTTCGCATCCGCCATCTGTCGGGCCATCCCTTCTTCGAAGAAACTGAGCTTTGTACTCTGTGCTATACCATGGCTAATGGCAAGTTTAATCATATGATCGCCTGACCGTAGTGTGATCATATCATTATACACTCGGGGTCTAGGGATGGAAGAAGAATATTCAAAGTGGAATTCTTCAGTTTCGAAATCTTCCTCCGCCAACGGGTTGAGTGGCAAGTCATTGGGAGATGGGCAGAAGGCGAGATCTGCTAAGATTTCCTTCTCCTGGCGCTCGGTGAAATTCCAAAAGACCACAACACCGTAGCTGAAGATGAACATCTCCGCAAATGAGAGGGCATTGGGCGGTATTGAGGGTTTGGGGCGGCGGGAAGTAGTCGGGGAGATAGGTTGGCGAATATCACCGTTTTGCGTAGACGGCTGATCGTCATGGTGTTCGACATGGAATGAATGGCCACGGACTGGAGACCTGTCTCTTTCTTCTTGACGTCGCCCATTGCTTTGCTCGGCTTCAACTTCGTGGTCGTGAGCATGGTCACGCTCATGGCCATCGCCATCATCATCATCCTGGCCTCGTCCATGTTCACGGCGACGCTCATGCCTCTCATGTTCCGAATCCCTCACAGAGTGTTCTTCTTCCTCCGCATAGTATTCATCATGATAATCCCTCCTCTCATTCCTAGCAATCTCTTCATCCAGCACCACCTTACCCTCCGCACTTCGAAAAATTGGACTGCTTCTTACCCTGTACCCATCTCTTCCAGGCAACAAAGGTAGGTGGTATGCCGCGTATAGGCAGTCATCATACAACTTTGTGCGTGCATCATGAAGTTCTTTGACAAAAGTTGCCGCAGCACCCATCTTATACGCCTGCGCAGTGCAGTACGCAGTGACACGAGGCAACTTCTTTGCTCGTCGAGCCTTGGGCAGACGTTCGGCATAACTCTTCTCCTTCTCAGGGCTGGCCGCAAAACGCCGCTTGCGAAGCGCCTCCTCATTGTCGAGAAGTGGTGCGGTCAGATTATCCTGGGTGAAGTCTGGTTGTTTTGCGCGGACAGCAGTCAAACGTCGTAGATATTCATATCTCTCATTTAATTTAGAAGGTGTAGATTCATCATCCGCCACTTCATCGTCATCTTCCTCCTCGTCCGGTTCTAGCTCGTCCTCGTCTTCTTCTTCAACCTCCTCCACTGTTTCGGGAAGAAGGACTAGCTTCTCGCTAACTTTTGATGAACGAGGTGGTATCTGTGGTAGAGACGCCAATCGACCACCTCCCGTCCTATGTCTGCTATCCATGCTCGAACTTAAAGCGTTGCTCGCGGCATTTAGGCCAGACCTGAGCCTGCTGTCTGAGCCAGAACCCGACCGTGAGCGTACTGCAGAGCTCATTCCAGCCGTCTGGCGGCGCTGCTGCATAGACGGCACATCAGAGGCATACTGTAGGACGTTATCAACGGTTATGAGGCGGGGACCTGACAGGGGTGGTCCGGCAATGGGGCCATGATCGTTTGCGTTTCCACCAGCGTGAGACGGTCGTGAGAGAGGATAGTACCGTGTCTGACGGTCTCGAGAGTCGGTTACCTGAGAAGCACAGGTTAGTATATCAACCATAAGCCATAAGGGGATCGGTATAGAGCCGCATACCAAAACCGTAGGGTTTCGTTTACTTGTCCCTGGGCCCTTGGGCGCCATTATGAGGGTATCTGTACTAATTGGACATGCGTCCCCGTCTGAACTTATCTGACCAGCTGATATCACCAACAATCTCCGCCGTCGTGAAGCCAGCGTTTATGACGCAAACGGTGTACAAAGAAACATCAAAGGAAGTTCACGATATATCACGTGATGCTACAGTTCCGGCTGAGTAATCACAGGGCGGATTACGTTATTTAACTAGCCAAATGTAGCCTAGCACGATTTGTCGTCTGAAGCTTCAAAAAGCCGAAGCTGAAACGTTCGGTGTAATTCAACCTGAGAGCACTGGAACGACCTAGGAAGAATATCAGTAAAGGCATTGCTGATATTGCTTCACCTTCTTAAACTGCCGTTGGCCCTACTCATCATGGAAATTAAAGTGATTAATGCAGTCAAAATCTCCCTTGCGCCTACCAACATTCCTTTTTGCCTTGTCAACGAAGCTGCCTTGAACTACTACAATGTTCCCCGAGTTATCCTGGTATGTCGGGCCCTAAGAGAAATACGGAGTTTTCAGATACTTACAACAGAGACCAAGCTATTGAAATTTGTGTTCCAGAATGCCACCTTGCAACCACAGCATCACAGCTCGTTTCATATGCTGATGTCTTTCGATCACATCCATGGCCGGACGAATCGAGTTGCAACACAGACTACCTGAAACCTTATCCCCGCTTCGAGGCCTTCATTGAAGGTCGATCCTTCAATGTGATAGTACTCCCAGACACGCTTTACCACCTTGACCCGCTTCCCAATAATATTGTCCAAATTCAGACGTATCCTCCAGACCAGATCAGGTTCAGCCGGCAGCTCGATTATTCAAAAGATTTGAATGCTCTTTCCTCTATCCCTATACCCCGCCTGGCGACCCTCCTCCAAGGAGCATCTCAAAGATACCTTGAATCAAAAGTGAACGCTATGGCAGTATGTGTGGAGGAGTTAGTGGACGGCATGAACTTGGATGAAGCATGGTGTCTTGATCACCTTGATACCAGGAAACACAGAGTGATGGAATTCATCCTAGATCGTATAGCAAGCCAAGTATTTCGTATATCCGAATTCCAACCAGACAATATCACCATCTTCGTCGAAACAGAAGAGGAAGCACAAACGTTGCGCATGATTCCGGGGTATAATGAACTAAGCTGGAGCCGAGAACAGCAGACTCAACCAAAGGAGATGCAGATGCAGAACTCTGACCTACCCCTGACGCCAGGTTGGCTCCAATCAGCGCTTCTTTTCCTCAACGCGGTGATGGTGAATCTCAAATCAGCAATATTCCACCAGCCCTCCTTCCATCCGGTTGATTTTCAATACATATCTGACCTTCACTTGGAGGATGGCCAGCTTTACGAAACTTTTGTTGTCCCAAGAACGGCACCTTACTTGATCCTAGCTGGAGATATTGGGTGTCTACGCAACTACAAAGAATATGTTACCTTCCTTGCTGCGCAATGCGCCCAGTTTGGCCATGTTTTCATCACGAGTTCTACTAGATCTCCACCCACCAAGATGGACTCCAGGCAGCAAAAGCACTTGAAGTTGAGCCACCTTTGTTCTGCAAACTCACTGTTCTGAATAGGAATCGAGTCGATATCAACAGACGAGTTACTATTTTAGGCTGTACTCTGTGGTCTCACATCCCGGAAGTCTCTCAGCTATGGGTTAGGATGAAGGTAGCAGATTTTAGCATAATTAAGGATTGGACTGTTGAAGCCCATAATACTGAACATTATCGAGATGTCCAGTGGTTGCAACAGGAAATTTATAATATTTCACTTGAAGAAGAGAAGCGCGATGTGATTGTTGTCACACACCACTCTCCGAGTTTTATGAAAACTGCTGACCCCAGACATAAATCACACCCTTGGGGGCCTGCATTTTGCTCAGACCTACTTGAGTCTCAAGTCAAATCTTGGCAAGGTTCCAAGGCCATTCGCTGTTGGATCTTTGGGCATACACACTGGAATACAGATTTCAGGTATCGTGACATGACTATAAGCAGCAACTAGTTCAAATATGACTCTCGGAGAGTTCAAGAGCCTGGATTCTTTAGTTTCTGGCCCACTCAACTTGAGAAACACTTTGTTATCACGAAAATTGCTAAAGTGTAAAATCCTACTATGTGGAGCCATCCTACAAGAGTATAGACTCCATTCTGCTAAGAGGATAGAGATATCCGAGCTCCCTGAAACTGCCGCTAAGCGGCTAAAGAGATTAATCCTAGCACGACATTGAGCTTATCTCCCTCGGAGCAGATACATAATTTAACTGAAAATGGCCTCGCTCAGCTTTCCCAGAAGCGCAGGGGAGCTTAGCAAATGTGTACGGAGTACCTCATATGAACCTCGTCAATAACCCCATACCCGCAGGCCTGGTAGGGTTAGTTGGAGGGTTATCCAGTCATCTAACCATACACTGCAATTGAGCAAAATAAAATGTCCGATGCCAGGGTGGACCAACCGCCGCTGAGATGTCGGAAGCTCTTTGTCGTACTGCATGCCAAGCTAGCGCTAAGTTTACTAGTTAGCTAGTTAAGCTCGCTAAGCACGCGGGCCGCTGTTGTTGCGGCTGGAGTTAAACTAAAATAATACCACAGATGGGCTCAATATCATCGACCCGCATGCAGGGCGTGGTGTGAGTAGCTCGTTTGTTCCCAAGGTTACCAAACTTTTCTAGCACCGGAGTCCCCTCTAACTAAGAAGAAGGGGGTGAAACATGCCAGACGCCGGCCAAGAGCCCTTATTATTATTATCAGGAGTGGGCTATAGTACTGGGAAGTGAGAGAATAGTTACTTCTCTTTACGAGTCTGCCTTGTGCGAGACAAGGGTTTTCTATATCTAGCAAGGTGCATAGCCACCGGGCAAGCAAATATCCAAGAAGATGAATTGAGGCCGAGATGTGCTATTTATTTCTTCGAGCATATGCAAGTATGAATAGTACGTCTTCTATGAGCTGCACTTTTTCTTTCTTCATCCCGCACGAATCTCTCCTTACTTTCTTTTCCAATCATTTTTGTAAGTCCCAGTTCGATTTGCTAGAGATTTGCAAAGGGTTCTTTACAATACTTAATACAATTGCATTGGCCACAAGCCTTGCTTTGTCCAAACATGTACAGGTTCGTTGCTCGAGGCTGTTCTTAAAATTTCTTAAGTTCAACAGATTGCTCATTTACCTATTCTAGGCTGCGGATTAGTCTAGCTTTATCTGGCTGTAGATTCCCCTCGTCTAGCAAAAAGCTTTTAGCATCAGCCGTGGATGCCTCAACGCCCTTAACGCAATGGTCCTTATGATGCTTCTCTCTTACAAATGGCAGGGCATACGGACAATTATCTTTGGGACATGGACAATGCCACCGGTCTCCGCACTGCTGGCTGTCTTTCTACGACTTCAACCTGGTTTTCAAATGTCTTAGACGCATGTTCTGACGACTAGATAAACGATAAAGAAAGGCCCCTTCTTGCATGATACCCGCACAAGTACTGGACGGCATGAACCTTGCATACCTTCAACCAGACACCGACATGTCTCTACCACTAGGTGTCAACAGTGATGAAATAATAACCACTACAGAGACGTGGATAGACAATTCAACGGACATTATTAATACAGCAATTCTCATAGCCCCTGATCCCGTGAGTTTGAGAGGGAGCTTGGATAGCAGTCTGACGGAGATCCAGCCTGTCAATTACATATAAGCCAGCGCCAAATGACCGATAACCATGATACAGGATATTGCATAATCAACTCATATAACTGGGTTGGCTCCGATATCATTCGACCCAACCACTCAGACAGTACGAGCACTGATCTACAATGTTTAGATCCCAATAATGTGCCTGACGAAAGTCAACGGATTGCAAATCTCTACTCGGATGATCTGCCATGGAGCAATTGCCTTATTAGGATGGATGTTCTACCTGCGTGTGGCATCATCACCATACCTTCCGGTACTCGACCACTCGGATTACCTTATCGAGCAGTATCTCGACATAGTTGACATTTGTGATGCAAGGATGCCGGATTTATTTGTGCGATTTCCGCCGGAGTACAGCTATGCTGATAACGCCTAGAATGGCTCTCCACAGCCTAATAACACCTCTAGGAAACCCGCTGTGGCATGTAATCAAAACCTGATGATGATTGATCTGCAGAAATTTGGACTTTCCAGATCACAACGCGGATAATACAACCTACTGTGATATTATATCAACTGCCTATCATGTTACTACTGGTGACCTACAAATCGCTTTCGATGGCCTATTTCGCACACAAAAAGGGAATTTTACCAGCTTGTGCCTCCCTACCAAATGCCCTTTGATGGCATTCACCTGGGCAACTCCGTACAGAGCAACAACTGGAGGTATTTTATATTTGGTAATGAGCAGCGTCTCGTCCTAACAGTGAGGACGTACATACAGTACTAAGTAGTTAACTACTAAGTCAGAAGTTACCGCATCTCTAGGTAGTTAAGTTAAAAGGAGTAACAACTCGGCAGGATCTAGTATTCCTTTAAAAACCAGCTAGAATTAAAGAGCAGTATAAGGGTAGTGTAATGTAGAGGCTTTAAAATATTAAAAAATTCTTAGATTATCCTTCGCATGGACTACATTTTTATGCTTAAAAAGTTTAAGTCTCTGGTTATAACGTTAGATAAAAAAATATCTACGTAACTAAGAGACAGATAAATAAACCTACTTTTTCTTAATAGAAATCAATATAATACTAGTAATACCGGTACTTTAGTAGAAGGTAACTATGGAGTGCCTACTAGGAAATGTCTTACACCGGGCATCCTGTATGAGGTGTCCCATATAAAAGGAGATAATCTAAGACCTACACATTGTTCTAGCCCGGACGTGGATTGATCGCCTTGTGTCCACTCCAGTAGATTCCTGGCCTACATATTCCTTTTCCTACACCCATCTCATCTGTTTATATTTTTCTTTTTTCAACTCAAGTTTCGTAGCTTACTGGTAGGAGCAGTGCCCTCAGTTCAAGCAATGTTCGGGAGTCTCTTGGATTATCTGTTGACCGCTGCAAACGACAGTTGATCAATATTTTTACTATGACTAACTACTGGCTTAAATAAAATCGGTCCATCGAGACCTCACCAAGGCAGTTCCTAGTTGAAACGCAATCGCTGAAAGAAAGCGTCTAAAAGCAATATTCGAAAAGGACTGCATCAAGCACTCATCGCAGGCAAAGTGTAAGATTTTGTCTTTTCGCGTAATACAGACAAGAGCTAACATAGTAACTATTAGACTGGAACGCAAAGAGCTTCAAATGTTATATAAGAAGAAATCATTCCGAAGCTGTGGTCTCCGATGTTGCACTTCAGATGCTCTGGAGAAGTTTCCATTTCTTTGCCCATTACCCATTTTCTCAAGATCCGCAACATGGCAAGGTCGAATTTGATGTCTTTCAACGTGCAACCAGTCTTCTGGTTTTCCGGCGGAATGGCTACCTCAGCGCTTGTGGACTTTACGGCGTAGTGTCAGAGTACTACCCAGAATTTCATGACAACGCCTGCTTTAGGCAAATGTTCAGAAGCATTGGAATCCCAGGGACTATATCCCAATGCAGAGACGTAACGGTTTCTACCTCAAATGACACGACCTTTGTCTCATGGGATATCGTGGATTCTTTGGGTTTGGTTGTGCCTTGTTTTATATCCTCGTCTCTACCACGAGATCTGCTTGAAATTACAGCGAAGAAGATACTCGCAAATTCATCCATCTTATTACATAGAGAGGTGAGGCGGGAAGCTGTATCAACGCTAATAGACTTACTACTACGTATGAGCTTAGGGGAAAAGAAATGGTCCTATTCCCACGTCGGTAATATTACAGAGACTAATTCTATAGGTGAAGAGTTGACAGCAGCCTTGGTGGATAGCTTGATTAACGGTGAGAAGCTGTCGCCTACTCAGTATACCAGAGCTTGTGATGTATTGGTAGGTTAATATTTCAAATATATGATATATCCAAGGACCAAGACAAAATTTTACTAACTATTTCTTCTCTTTAGCCTAACCTTGACTTGAGATTCTATCAGTTATGGGCGATCCTTTTCCAACCTTCAGCACCTGTTATCGAGCTAAAACCATCTCAACCTGGGCCGTATATCAATGGTGCTATTTCGCTCTTTATACCACAATGGGGGAATAGTCATTCTTACTGCTTATACGAGGAGCAAATAGTCGTCCTGTGTTTGAGAGATCACAAATTTCACCGGGTCCATATAATATGACTATCGTACATTTAGCTGTTCGGCCGTCCATCCCCGTGTGTTTTGATATTTAGCAGCGGTACAGCCCCGGGGACAGTTATAGGCGCCTATTTCCCTTGCCCAGTATGTTCATTACATATGAAGACGGGCATCAGTTTAATTCTTCACTACTTGTTTTCCAACTTCAGCCTATCTTTCGAGTCCTGCGCTTAGGAAAACCTATTATCTCTCTTACGAACTCAATCAAAACTGGAGAGCATGGAATATCACTTGCAGAAGTTGTGGCATGCAAGGGGTCATTCAGCTTCCCATATTGGATTGGGCACGAGATAAGCCAAGGTTCTAGTATCAGAATCGACCCCAACCAAAAGACAGCAACGCTTGTGAGCGGTAAGCGGCAGTTGAATAGAGAGTTTAACCTAGATGAAGGAGATGGTAAGGATTGGGAGGTTACGATTCAGGACCCGAAGATGGACATCTTAACGGTGAACGAGAAAGATGACCATCTTGAGGAGATCGATATCCCAGTGGTGACAGGGGAGGAGCTTGAAAGACTGAGAAAAACAATAATCGACGTGGTCAAATACAGAGATGAGAGATTGCACTGAGATGAACTCCACTCAGCGTACCGCCGCAGCTATAGACCTATATATTCAGATACCCACAGCTCTAGGTCTGACGATGAAAGCAATGCGTGAAGATGAAGAATATGGGTAGCTGTACGTCAAGCATCAGTCATCCCTTCGTTGACTCGGGGCGGCATCACCGATGCTTGATAAATACCACATGTAGATAGACTCCATCGAGATAGGAACTGAGAATATAGAACTGGCTTTAAGAAGATCAAATATCCCGATATTTACCTATTAAGTAATGAAGTCCATCAAATGTTTTAAATCGTAAGGTGGATCATGTGACCCCACTTCTAACTTTGAAGTGATTAGTCATATATTGATCAGCAGTCCCGTGAACAATGATTATATAATAATAATCCAACTTCGCAATTTGGAAATTGCTTAACGTTTAAGATATTTCAACCTGTTTTGTTGATGCCACTTTGGCCAGTGAAAACAGATTAGCAAGCCAGCACTGCTTCTACTGATGCTGTCTGTCATACCGCATGATATTATCATCTACGTGAGAGTTATTATACATTGGATGTGGAACTGTCAGAGGAATAACGAAGTCAGTATCCTTCTGCTATGAAGCGGAATCTTCGCTTCCATCAAATATACGTAAAGGACCAAAGTCTCAGCTTGTGGAGAATAAATGTACCTCATATAGTGGGCTGCTCCTCAAAGTCATACGTTTCCGGGCAGGAGGGATTTGCATGCCACCATAGCTATAGTTCTTGATCCTATCATGGCCAGACTTGAGAGAACAACTCCTGATTCGTCTCGTCGTTCCAAATCCACCACTTAATCATGAAAGCTTCAGCATCCTACATTTTATTCTCCCTCGTATGAAGATCTAGACTAGTTCTTCTCATGCAAACGGGATCCGGGACATCTTCTTTCATCTCGACATAGAGTCCTACGGAGCTGCGACGGCAATCAGACTTTGGCGAAGGAAGAAAGGTGTCGAGGCTTTCCCATACACTCATTACAAACCCTGGCTGTATTGGTCTGAGCTGAATGCCTCTCTCAGTGTTAACGCAGGGCCAAGAAAATAGTGGTGTTATGCTCGCACCTTGCCAATCGACTATAGTTGGGTCAGCAAAGACATTATAGTTAGAAAGCTTCGGTGCGAAGCCCCTTGGCACATTTCAGAGAGTTTGTGCCTGTCAATCTTATGTTAATACACCATCGCCAGCAGGATCTTTGGTGTCAATATGCAAACATATCTTCTGTGGCTGGAACATATACAAGGAAGTCTACAAAAGTGGGAAAAATATCCATGAGACATGCATGCACAGGTACATGTATGGCGACATACCAGGGCCATCAGACTTTTTTCCAAGAATACCTTGTTGTCGAGAGAGAAAAGGTGAGAAATCTCGTCCCTTTGAACGAATTGGGCATGAGAGCTTCAAGCAATGCCTCGGGTAAACCTCCCAAACTAGCCGTAAGCATCGAGGCAAAACAACCCTGCGAGCCGCCAAACCAAAGCTTACTAATATACATAGTCATGTGATTACACGTGACAACCGACATCAAGTGACTTTCCTCAGGCCTTACATAAGCATCACCAACGCACATCTTCCTCTGCTTCCTCTCCGCGCCCTACACTGCCACATCTTACATGCTTACGCCCCTACTCTACGTCTCCTCTGCATCACGTAAAAATGCCCCCGTCGACGTGCCCGACCTCGTTATCACCAGCGTAAGTCGCCGTAATATAAACGCCGTATCGCCGTGACGAAAAAGACCGGAACGCGGGTCCCGACCGCCCGGTCCCGCCTCGTGGCACGTGGGGTAACCTTAATCCCGGCCTCTTCACGAGTTCTGAAGCATCGGACATGAACATACATAAGGGTCGACATGCGGTGAAGAGTCAAGGCGGACGCCATGCAGCAGAGACGAGAGACGGTAGGCGAACCGGCGTGCAGAGATGGAGAGACGGTTTGGTGGAGAGACGGAAGGGGGAAAGAGTGTGTGGTGCGTTGTCTGTAACGTCGGGGATCGTCGGCAGGTTAAAGTTGAGACTATAACAGCAATATAATTAATGCTGGCGTTATTAATATGGGATTATCTGCAGAGTTACATTCGCGAGGTGAGCGTGAGGAGAACGGCGACGGCGACGGCGACGGCGAGGGAGAGGGAAAGCGGAGTGAGACGGAGCGAGGGTGGAGGGTTGCGTCGGCGGTGGTACGATGTGCGATGTACGTACGATGGGCCGAAGAGAGTAAGCGAGCCATTATGCGTCGTGCATGGAGAGTCGGTGCGAGTGCGAGGGTTGAGGATCTAGTATCGTGTTTATGCATTGAGTACTTCGTACATACAGAAAAAGGTATACAGTGGAAGTGATTGTAATTTGTTCCCCCGACAAAGCATACATCCGGATAAATAGGAATATAACAAAAAGAGAGAAAAGATGTAGAAAGATAAAAAAAAAAAAAGGTCTAACTACGAAGACATGCGTAACCTCCGATCCTCGTCCCAGATCTCCTGCTTCATCTTCTGCAGGTGGGCATGCTGTCTCTCTAGCTTGCGGATCTGCTCGACATCCACGTCAAAGTCCATTCCGCTGCGCGACCGGGCTACCATCTCCTCGTGCAGGATCCGGTATTTGGCGTAGTACTGTTTGAACTGTGCCGATTTGGCGCGCAGCCGGGCACGGAGGATGGTCTGTGAGATTGGTGGAGATGCTGAGCCAGAGCCAGACCCGCTGTGCATTGATTCAGGTTGAGAGAGAGAAGAAGTGGTTGTTGAGGAGATGGAGGACGGGCGGCGGCGTTTAGGTTCGGATGCATGGATTCCTAGGCCGATGGCAGTGGAGGAGGTGGGTGGGCGGGTATCTTCAACTGGCCGGGTCTTTCGTTTGAGTGCGCCTGGCTTGGCGGATGTGGAGGTGGATGCGGATGTGGATGTAGAAGGGGGTGTTGGCCGTGACTTGGCCGGTTGCGCCGGGGGTGCCTTTCGCGGCAGATGGTGTATTAGAGGTGATGAGGAGCTGGAGGAGTGTGAATTGGAATGTGAATGAGAGTGTGACTGTGTACTCGATGTGCGGGCGTGGCCGTCGACGTCGGAAGCGTTGGTGGGAGGAGATGAGCCCAGGGGAGATGGCTTAAGCGGTGAAGTCGCCTTGATCTGTCTTGTAGTAGTAGAAGATGCTGTTGCTGCATTGGTGGTGGTTGTTGTTGTTGTTGTGGTTGGCTGTCGTTTGGCGGGCATTTTCTTTGTCTTCGCAGGCCGGCCGCGCTGGGCGGTCGGGGTGGCGGTCGATGCAGGGGCAGGCTTAGTCTTGTTGCTGTTGGTGCTGTTGCTACCCGTGTCCTCCTCATCCGAGTCGAGCACAAACTCGGCAGACTTGAATCGGTCGCCATCCCGCGACTTTAGGGATGCGGCGGAACCCGTGGCGGGAGTCTTCTTCTCCGTCTTCTTGGTCACCTTACCCGTAAGCGTAGTGGGTGTCGACTTTGGCTTCGCGCCGCGTTTGGAGGAGAGGGCCTTTTCCAGCCCTCCTCTCTTCTTTGTCGCCGGTTTCGTAGTTTGTGTCTGCGGCATGGCTGCTGTGGCAGTGGCGTTGGTAGCGGCATTGTCTGCACCGGGGCCCTCCGACTCGTTACCGGTGCCATATCCACCTTCTTCGTGAGCGTGCAGACGAGGCTGCTGTGTCTGTGGCTGGGTACGTAGGTTGAGTCGGGAGAGGACCTTGCCTTTGCCTCGTTCGTGTTTGGGCAGCAACATCTGCCAGAGCCGGTCACCTTTGGATATACGCATCCGGTCAAAGGCGGAGATGGCGTTCTCGATCACCTCCGCCCTCTCCTCGTCAGTCGGATAAGGGAAGGACCAGACATCGAGGTCCTTGTAGGCCTTGTCCTTGAGGTCGAACTTGGATCCGTCGAGACGGTTGGGCGTGCAGTGCTTGTTCGTCAGGGCGAGCACGTCGGCGGTGTTGCAGCGGGTTCGAGCGGCAAGAAACTTGGCAGAGACGGGCCGTATGGCGAGTAGGTGTATGAGCGGTGTCCGTATGGCCTCGAGACGCTGGCTGTCCTTGTCGACCGTCTGGGGGGCGGTGGAAGCAGCGGGAAGCAGGGGCGAGAGAGGGAGCAGAGCAGGGCTGGCGGGCGTAGACCTGGACGCATTGGCGTTCTTGAAGAAGCGTTCCTTCTGCTGGTCTGCTCTGCTGGTCGACTTTCTGGCCAGGCTGGCGGCCTCTCTCCCCGTGGCAGACCTGCTGTCCCCGGCGCCCAGGGCCCTCATCTGGTCGATGGTAGCAATCAGCGGTGTCCGGCGAGACTCCTTGCCCTTCTCAAAAGCGTTGAGGCTGCGTTCGAGGTTGGTGAGGGCCTCGTCGGTGGCAGCAGTGGCCTCTTTGGCCTTCTGGACCTCCAGACTATGGCTGAGGACGCCAGAGAAGTAGAGGCCGTCACCCTCGCCGTCGCCGGAGCCATGCTGGTATATCTCCGAACGGGTGGTCTGGGGATAGGCGTGGAAGGGGGTCGACTTGGAGTTTATGAGCAGCGAAGGGTGTTTTCCCAGCCGCAGACGGGGAGCAGAGGCAGCGGACGAGGACTGGTCGTTGAGGACCTGTAGAAGGTCTGCGAGCGTCGACTGGGGGAGATTCAGACGGAGGAACTGGGAGGAAGCAGAGTCGCGGTGCAGCGTCAAACCGCCGTCTGGCACAGCCAGAGCAGCCATCTCTCTCTTCTCTTCTCTTCTCTTCTGCTCTTCTACTTCTTCTTGTTCTTCCTCGTCTTATCCTTCGTAGTATCTTCTTCGTCGTCCTGTTCTCTGTTCTTCTGCTGGTCTTCTGCTGGTCTTCTGCTAGTCTTCTGCTGGTCAGTCGGTCTAGGGGGGATACAGACAGCTCGACATCCTAGGACGGGCAGCCTGTATGCACTTCTCCGTGTAAACGAGTGAATGGACAGTATCAAGAGTATCAAGAGTGCCAAAGAATGAAGAGTGTCGAAGGTGAAGCTGAGGGCGAGGAGGAAAAGCAAGGCTCCCTGGCTTGTCTACACTTTTCTGGGGCGGGAAAAAGAAGGGAAGAAGAGAAAAAAGAACTTCCGCGCTAAGCCAACGCCCCGTATTTTTTACACCTGAACAATACAAGAGTTGATTATAAAGTCGATGGATGATAATAAAGGATGCAGAGGGTCGACGGGCTATAATAGCAGATAAGAAAAAGGGCCCTTTGTCTTTCTCTCCCCTTGAGATGGCCGTCCCTTGGTATCACCGTCTCAGTATCACCATGCATCTTCCCTTTATCAACTATTATAGGAATATGTGTATATACACACATCTATAGTAATAAATATATCTCCACCGACCGCCAACTCCGTTTCATCTTTCAATCCGGCCCTCATTCTCCACTGGACAGTTGTCTCTGGCTTCCTTCCTGCTCTCTCTCTCTCCTTCTGCTGAATATAAGGGTGTTGATATACCTGTTTCCGCCAGATGATGCTGTGAAGAACCCAAAGTCTGTCCGGCATGACATGGATCAGACAGTCGACATGGTTTCCCTCTTCTTTCTTTTTTCCCTTCGCCTTCTCGCTGGTCATTTCTTCTTCTTTTTTTCTTTTCTTTCTCGTTGGCTGGGCCGGCCCGCCCTCCACCTTGCACCTTGCTCGCTGCAGGCCTTGCCTTGTCCCCCCCCTTAGCTGCTGATCCGGCACTTGTCGACCAGACAGACACGTTCGATGCCTGAAACCGAGATGTGGATGAGACGAGCTGCCACTGGATGATCGTGTCATGTCCACTTATGTAGCGAGAAAGGTAGGCATGGTCGTGGTCGGTAATCACTTGTTGCTTTGTACCATTATGACCTCCTTCTGCCCAGGACGTTCAGCGACTTTCTCCTCCTCAGCCAGCCCGGGGTTCGTTCCATGGTAAGCGAGTTTGCAATACCAGAGCAAGCATGGGGTGGGCTCCTCTTTTCTTTTCTTCTTTGCTTCTTGCGGTGGCAAAGCTGGTGCAGCGATGCCGATGGCTCTGGTAGGGCCGCCAGATGGCTGTGGCTGACTCTGTAACTTGAGGCTGTAAGCAGCTGCAGAACCTGATGCAGAGTCACTCACCGTGCCATGTCTGTACCTTCACCTCGATCTTTGGTCGAGATGCTTTCCAGTAGATATGCTCTGTCGACGTAGCTGTATCGTTGTCATGTCCGTAGGCTGGTGGATCGCAAGTAGTTTTTTTTTCATTCTTCCCGCACAGAAAAGGAAGAAAAGTCATCGACCAGACGGAGAATAACCAAAGATACCCTTATTATCATTGTAATAATATAGATGAATAGATGAAGGAACAGAGAGATGCCGGCCCTGCGATCCTGCTCGTCTTCCTCCCTCTCTCTGCCTGCTGGGAGCTACATCTACTCTCTCTGTCCGTCTGGACCAGCGCTCGCAGCCATCTCTTCGGACAACTCCCTGCGTCGCTTTGATCGAAACACCCTGAATCTGCTGCCAGACGGCGTAGTGAGAGACACCCATCCTGCCGGTGTCAGTTCTCTATGTCCCGTCGATGGCGATGACGGCCTGCTCGCGACCTGTGGCAGAGACGGGACGGTCAAGCTCTGGGACGCCCGCAGTTCTGGTGCAGCAGCTGTCTTTCACGCCGGTACATCCATTGCTATACGTTACATCCATATATTATCATCATGTATACTGATGAGAAGCAGATAAAGGGATGCCGCTGCTCTCGTTGGCGTGCAGGTCGCACTCGATTGTCGCTGGCACAGAGCTGGTCAAGCCTGATGCCTTTGTGCTCTTCTGGTACATCCATCCATATACAGATTATATAGATATAGATAATAACAGATATAGGGACATCCGATCCCCGGGAAAGACACGCAGCCAATACGTCGAAAGTCACAACGACGATGTCACAGAGGTATGTATGCATCCACCACCACCACCATCATCAGTTGAACTGACAGATATAGGTACAATTCCACCCATCTCGTCCATCAGTGCTTCTATCCGGCAGCACAGACGGACTGGTAAATATATATGATACCACCGTGTCAGAGGAAGAAGATGCCCTGCTACAGGTTGTCAAGCATAGCTCGATACACCGTGCCGGGTTCCTGCATGACACCGCCGTCTACGCGCTCTCTCACGACGAGTTGTTCGCCGTGCATCCTGTTACATGCGCCGATGAGAGCTGTGACGATGAAGTGAAGCCTGTTGACTTTGGTGATTTACGGCCAGTGCTCAAGGCAGAGTATGTTGTGCAGGTGCTGGTTGATAGAGCAGGGAGCTATCTTGCTTCTGGCAGGACGAGGTAGGACGATTCCTCTTCTCTTCTTTCCATGTCTTCTTTCGAGAGAGTATTGACGAGTATAGTGACCGGAGCCTATCCTTGACACCACTTCTGCACACGCCGGAGTTTCATTTTGAACAGTCGAATTCGTGGATGCTGCCTGGTGCACATGGAGAGGAGATAGTGCGCTCCGTATTCTTCGACAGCGAGGTTTGTTCTCTTTCCCCTACTACTATTACTCTATATATCATATAATAACCATCCTACAGTCACGGACGGTCTTTACATGCGGTGAAGATGGCCGTGTAAGTGTGTGGAAGGAAGAATCAGCTTCTGCTCCGGGGATCGCATCCACACGGCCGACCAAGCCATCACGAAAGGAAAAAGGATATAAACCATACTAGGAGTGAAAAAGTAATAATAATAAAAGTACAGAAATGGTATATTAATCGTAGACGAATCTATGCAAGCCTCACGCCCGCTTGACGGTTCTTCTTCGCCGTCGCGCCCATGGCATTGTTCATGCCGGTATTCTGACTACTATCCAACGTACTCATCGCCTCCCTCTTCTTCTCGTCCTCAATCTTCTTCAAGTGCTTCTCAGTCTTCATCTTACCGCTTCCCTTGCCATGGAACTGGTGGCTGAGATGCTTAAACGCTTCTTTCTGGTTCATCCTTCGCCCAAACTCGTCCACGTACTTGAGCTGCACGTCTGGCTTATACTCGCGATTAAACACGTCTGCCATCGCCCGGGACTCGAGCTGGTCACGCTGCTTGTTCTCCCAGCGAGCATACTCTTCGCGATCACGGGCTGACATGCGGTCCAGCTTGCCAGAGGCACGGTCTCGTTCTCGTTGGGCGCGGGCAAGGCGTTCTGCCTCGGCTTCACGGCGGCGTTTTTCGGCGAGGAAGCGTTGGCGGTCACGGTGCAGGGTGTTGATGCTTTGCCCGTCCTTTTCTTCGGCGGTTACCAGGCCACGCTGCCTGAGCATGGCGAGTGTTGCTCCGAGCCCTTGGTCGAGGGTTGATTCCTCCTCTAGACCGGTGGTAGTTATGTCTGCCGGTTGTGTCTGGGGTTCGGATTCTTCCGCCTCTTGTTCGGCAACGGTGTAGGATGGTTCCATTTCCACATCCGATGTCTCTTCGACTGTTGGTTGCGGCGGATTAGTGGGTGTTTCGGCCGTAGGTTCATGGGAGACGGATCGTAAACGCTCAATGAGCGCCGGCCGTTGTAGGTTGGCTACAAACTCTGATGTCTCGTTTATAACTAGGCCGCCTTGGTCTGCTTCTGCTCCATCGACGTCCATTTCGTTCTGTGCCTGTTCTGATTCTTCCCTAAGCTGCTGTGCCAGATCCTCCGGGCGCATTTTCTTTCTCTTCTTAAACGCCGCTCTTCGCTGTGCAGCTAGAGAGGCTTGTAGATCGTCGTCGTCCACAAAGGATATATCTTCCTGCGGCCTCTTGGCCACTACCACAGGCGCAGCCTGCTGCTGTGATTCATCCATCTCCATTCGGTCACCGTTGGTATCAGTGGGTGTACTAGCTGTATCCCCGTCCTCTTCGGCCTGCCGCCGTCTCGTACTCTTTGCCTTCTTCTTCTTCGGTTTCTTCACTTTGATCTCTGAAGCATCCATGTAATCTGATGTCGCAACATCTTTCTCTAACAAGCCGTCCAGATTCACACGCTCCATCTTCAGCTTTGACGAAACGTCCTGCCGTTTGGCTTCCCTGGCCTGTGGTGTAAGGTCACCCGATGCAAGGGTAAAATGTTTCCTCTTCTTCCCATCAATCTCTTCGTCGTACTGTGACAGAATCGTGCCGCTACCGTCCATATCATTGGGGTCATACGCAACTTTCTTCTTCAATGCCAGCCTCTCCTTCGTCTTCTCCCCTTCTCGCATCTGTATATTCTCCAACTCAGCCCCTTCCTCCTCATCTTCGTCAATAGTCGTATCCTTTAACGTAAGGACCTTCTCTCCACTCTCGTCAAAATCATCAAAATCGCCAATTTCATGCGCAACTCGTACTCCAGCCAGGTCTTTCGACGTGTACTCCGCCATTTGCTGTTCCCGTTCCGCAAGTTCCTCCGCAAGTCTTTTGGCGCGCTCCTTTTCGATCTTCTTTCGTTTCTTGTTATGCTGCAGCAGCCATGATCGCGTGTCTAATTCTGCATCATCACCGCCTTCTCCGAGTCCCTTGCCCTCTAGTTTCGCCATCCTCTGCGCGGCCTCTCGAGCTCGTCGGATAGCATCTTTTCTTGCCTCGCGCTTCTTCTGAGCTTCCCGTTCATCCTGAATAGCTTTCCAGTTTTCGTAACCCTGTGCTGCTCGGGATTCAAGTGTGCTTGCTGGCTCCTCGCCATCGGAGGACGCAGATTCATCGCCATCTTTCGACTTAAACGTTGGACCTTCGCTGGCTGTGCCGGGGACGGGAAGTGGCGCAAGGCCGAGCGCGACTCGGATCTTGTTATTCTGTTCGATAGATAGTGCGTCCGCCATGGCGAAGAGCGTATAACAAACAGTCGCTGTATTATCTTCTTTCGCTCGTTAATTATTTATCAATCTTTCTTCAACTTTTTGTAGCTTCGTCGATTAGGATTACGTAATAATAACGGATAAATATTTCTTCCTTTCCGCTTATCAAATCCGGAAATAAAAACTTCCTGACAAAATATTTTTCTCTTTCTCTTCTTTTTCTTCTTCTTCAACAAAACACAGATCTGTGTCCTGCAATCCCGTTCCATGAAGCTATCTGTTCTCTCGGGAGCATTTAGTCTGCGTGTGTTTCGGTCGTATTGCTGGACAGTTCGACGACCCATGGAGCCATCCACCTGGTACAAACCGAGTTTCCTCATGATGTCAATTTCCGGTCGACAGATCTCAGATGAAGTTTCAGCGCTGGGATTACACACTCTGCCTTGAGCTTCCTTCGGGTGAGCTCGGTGAGATGGCCTGGGTCTGCTGGGGGCGTCATATTCCATCTCTCTTTGCCGATGGCCGTCGGCTGGTGAGGTTAGGGAAAAACCATGACAGCCAACATACAAACCCGCTTTAGCATCCATCTGTTGAGCAGTTAGCCAGCCAACTGACGATGATACTGTAGGAAGGCAGCTGCAGCAATCTCGCTACTATTGTCTATCTCAATATATCTCAACGAAGGTCCTTATAGAAATCATACTGGCCATTATATCATCATTATCACTTCTACAACTTCACAGCAGCTTCAAATGCCCTGTAACGGAGTCTACTACACTTTTTGGACCTAAGATGCCCAACACTGTCCGACTCCCGCTCGCAATCTGTGTACGTCCCGCATCTTGGATCACACGAGTACATAGTCCCAGACTGATCGCCTGTGCCTGAAGGACTAGTAAATCATCCTCGCTCTTTGTCTGTAGCGCAACCTTCGCCTGGCCTTGTCGTTCCCACCGTTTCAAAATAGGTGCATTGGGTGATTTGCTAAAGTAGTATTTGTAGCATGCGAGGGTCGCATGAGAGCATTGTGCAGCTATTTTGCCTGTAGTAAAGAATGTAAGTTGGTTAAACTAGTATAAGGGCCATGATATAGCGCTCGAGTTGAAAAATATTGAAGCTTCGTGGGCATACCTTTGCCCATTCCCAAATCCGTCCTCACGACTAGGACAAGCTTTACTTCGTCTGTATTCCCTTCAAAGGTAGCCAGTTCACCTTCAGCTTCGTCTTCATCTTCGTCTTCCTCTCCATCACTTTCGTCTTCTATCGATTTGTTCTTTTGTGCATGGCTAGGTGTGGATGAGAAAATTCCTATCGACGCGCCTTGGCCGATATAATACCCAATGACGCCTGTGAGGATCGAGGTAGCGATGACAAGTGCCGCTGTAGATGAAGGGCGATCGACTGGAAGTGCCATAGTCAAGGATAGACGAGTTTCGTTTTGAGATTGAAAAAGTGTTTGTTGGATAGAATGTGTTCAAGGACGGATATTTTAAAGATTTAAGAGGCTTGAGTAATAGCTCATGTCAACGCGACTAAAAAAAAACAGTAACTTTAAACTGAGAAGGGATATATTCTCGTTTGAATTTTCATGTTAGATTAAATGGAAAATAATATGAATAAAATACATCTCAACCTTTTTTAATGAGGCTGCCGGGCTGTTTGCGCATACCTCTGCAAGTAGATACAAAAAGAAAATACATGGGCTGGTCAATATCCATTATCTACCTCCGAGAAACATTATTCCGACCTGATTTCCCCCCCTAGGATGACAAACACAAAATTAGAAACTGGCAGTAAAGTCGGCCACCTGATCTCGGATTAACTGCCTGGAACAAGGGCATGGAGGGATAGGCTTATCGGGCGGGAGCAGGGGCAGCACCGCCCGGGGCATTTGGACCTTGACGGCCAATTCGGCGGCTCCTATTTTTGCGATCGAGTTAGTACCTTCTTATGTATGTACTGCATTGTTAAAGGAACAGAGACATACATCATGGTTCTGCTGATGAAACTGATACCGACCATCATGGCCCAGCTAGGAATCATGCCTAAACAGTAGATGATATAGCCAACGAGCTCATTGATACGGTACTCAGCGGCCAATCCATTGAATGGATGGAACATAGTCTGGAGCTCAGGCTCTTTCTCCCATAGTTTCTCAGAGTGTACCTTGTAGATTTCATCTGCGGTAACGGTGGTTGCATTTAGGCGCACAGGGTGGATGGACGTAGATGGCTTCTCCTCGCCCGTTAATGGAGCACTAGGGACTTGGATATGCCATAGTGTAGGCGGGCTGACGGACCAGATGGCACAGAGAAGACCTTGGGTTTCACAATTGAGGCGGCCAAGGTTTGGAGATTCAGAGGTAGCAAAAAGATTTTGTGCTTCCTAAATTGCGTGAAAAGGTTGCCGGTATTAGTATTTGGTAACTTGAAGATAAAAGAGAATTTAAAAATTGGCGCGACGAACCTTCCAGGCGCGGTTTGCTTGTCCGCATTGTCCGAAGCAAGTCTTATTTCCTCCGGTGACGTAGATCAGCCATTCCTGCGGGGTTGGCTTGGGCGCAAGTATATCCTTCCAGTTTTCTGGATTGAACTGAGTGACGGTCTTTGGCCTTACGACTGCTGCCTTGGGAGGAGTAGGGGGGGTAACGGGCGTGGTGACCTGGGGGATCTTTGCGGTTGGCAGCAGCTCCTTTGCCTGGTTGAACCAGCCCTGGATGCGCTCGGCAAAGGGTACCTGCTCCTGTGCTGCAGCTAGAGCTGGTAGGAGAATGAAAGAAGAGAGATGCATGCTGCTATATTATTTCTTTGGTCTTGATATAAGAAAGTGTAAGGTGTCCAGAACTTTTGTCCTGGAGTACAAACAAAGGCCACCACGGCCGAAGAAGAATAATTGAAGGATAAAAACGAATTATCAACTTATTAAATATATGTATATAGCAATATATTAAGCTGAGACCGTATGCGACAAGTACTCGACGTGAGGTTGAAGCTGTTTTTCCTCTCTTTTTCCTTCTTGTTTGAATTTGTTATTCGAAAAAAAGATGCTACGAAGGCCGAAAAGGGAAAACATAAGGGGGCTTAGTAAGGGCTTAGTAATCCCCGTGATGGATAAGAGCTTAGTCAGGATAACTTAGTAATATATTAGTCACGTCACATGTCAACTCTATTTCCTCTTTGGGAAAACGTCGACGACTCTATATTTTTTTATTTTAACGACTTCTCATGGAATTATAAGGAAGAAGATGAAGAAACAGATGAATACGAAGAAGATGCAGCTAGAAAGCGCTCTTTTCTGGCCTATTATTTCTAAGTCCAAAGGGGCTCTACTGCACACGGCTTGTGTGATCGGTATTGATGTGTAATTAATCGAGCCAACTACCGCGGCCGTTTCTCAAAAGACGGAGTTTTACTGGTAGCCAGCATACACTAGTACCGCTGATACGGAAAATTCTTCTTGTGAATAATTACACCATGGATTTGCTTATCAGAGGTAAAGAAACGAGTCATACTTTGACCATATTTAATCTCTTGACCTTTTTTTGCTCAGACTTTCAATTATCCCTCTTTTTTCTGGGTCATATATTGATCATAAAATAAGGTGATCTCTCCTTACATCTTCACTATTCAAATTAATTCATCTTCACTCTATCTTTGAACGCCCCACGTCAAAATGGCCACCGATACCGGCTCTCGTGGTAGCCACACGAGCGATGACAACGATACCAATGGCATCAAAATCGCACCAAATGGTATATCAGAATTGGGAACAATCCGCATGATACTTTGAGAAAAAGACATTTACTAATATCTATCTCATTGCAGGTAACCATGAAGGCTTCACCGCAGTTCAGACCCGCCAAAACCCTCACCCACACATCTCGAGGAATCCTTACGGTCACAATGCTGGAGTGACAGATTTCCTCAGCAATGTCTCTAGGTTTAAGATCATTGAGAGTACTCTAAGAGAGGGAGAGCAGTTTGCCAATGCTTTCTTCGATACTGAGAAGAAGATCGAAATTGCAAAGGCGCTGGATGACTTTGGCGTCGACTATGTGAGTCATGCTACTCAGACATATGTCGAAGCTCGCCTAGCATTGATGTGATAAAACTGACTGGAAATGCATTAATAGATTGAACTCACCTCGCCATGTGCCTCCGAGCAGTCTAGAAAAGACTGTGAAGCCATCTGCAAGCTGGGCTTGAAGGCAAAGGTACAGTCATACCCCCTTAGCCGAAAAATGCAATGAACCCCTCTTTTTCCTTGGTGTATTAATATCAGGATACAGATCCTCACACATATCAGATGTCACATGGATGACGCCCGGATAGCAGTCGAAACCGGTGTCGATGGAGTGTAAGAAATGCCCTGCCCATAACTATCACATAGCGTGTGGTCAAGACACCAGCTAACCCCCACCAGCGATGTTGTCATTGGTACTTCCTCCTACCTCCGTGAACACTCTCACGGAAAGGACATGACCTACATCAAAAACACCGCCATCGAAGTTATCAACTTCGTCAAGTCCAAGGGCATCGAAGTCCGCTTTTCGAGCGAAGACTCATTCCGATCTGACCTGGTCGACCTCCTTTCCATATACTCTGCTGTCGATCAGGTAGGTGTCAATCGTGTTGGTATCGCTGACACTGTCGGTTGTGCATCCCCTCGCCAGGTATACGAGCTCGTCCGTGTCCTTCGCGGTGTTGTCAAGTGTGACATTGAAATTCATCTGCATAATGACACTGGTTGTGCGATTGCCAACGCATACTGTGCCCTTGAAGGAGGCGCCACGCACATTGATACCTCCGTCCTAGGTATCGGTGAGCGAAACGGTATCACCCCTCTTGGTGGCCTAATGGCTCGTATGATTGCTGCCGACCGCGACTATGTGCTCAGCAAATATAAGCTGGACAAGATCAAAGATATTGAAGACCTTGTGGCTGAAGCCGTACAGGTCAACATTCCCTTCAACAACCCCATCACTGGCTTCTGTGCCTTCACCCACAAGGCCGGTATCCACGCCAAGGCCATTCTGAACAACCCCAGCACCTACGAGATCATCAACCCGGCCGACTTCGGCATGTCGCGTTATGTGCACTTCGCTTCACGCCTCACAGGCTGGAATGCCATCAAATCTCGAGCCCAGCAGCTCAACCTCGACATGACAGATGCTCAGTACAAGGAATGCACAGCCAAGATCAAGGCTCTCGCCGACATCCGGCCCATCGCTGTCGATGATGCTGACAGTATCATTCGTGCGTACCACAGGAACATTAAACTAGGCGAGAACAAGCCACTTCTGGAGCTTACGGAAGACCAGAGGGTAGAGTTTGCTGCAAAGGAGAAGGAGATGGCAGAGAACGGCGTTGAGGTTTCAGCGTAATCGGCGGATATTGCAGCAAGCCTAGAAAATGGTCATCAACGAGAACATTCTCCCGCCTCGCATGCATAATATGTAGCATCTTGGTATCGGTAAGGCGAGTTAAAAAAAAAAAAAAGGAAAAAGAAAAGAAAAAGGAAAAGCTCATGGATGGTACCATTGAGCATAAGGGAGCCAGCATAAAACGGTGGCTAGGCGTGCAAAACAAAAGATAGCGGTACAAGCAACTTGGATCGAGGGGAATGAAGGAAGAAAATGTGGAATACGAGATTTCGGCCATCCATCCCTCTACCCTGGTCCTCAATTAATTCTTTTTTACTTACTCTTTTGTCATCAGTTTTTCGCCCTTTGGTCCGGTCAAAAATCACCCATGACGATCTTGTTGTATGCATCTCTACTTATTCTACGGAGTATAATAGCAAGTATATTAAATCTTCCGGATTAAACCGACCTCTATTGATAACATAGAAAACACATTAATACTCCGCTCAATTAATCTCACCCATATTAAATCCTCCCCCTCCCCTCCAGGACGGTTTAACGTAGTTCTCGAGGGTTAATTGCCGATTGTACTCTTATGATTAAAATAACATGTAACACGGGGAAGCCGATGAAAGCCTCTTTTTCGCCTCGAAAATCCTTGGTTAAAATTGGACACATAAGCATAAACATTGGATAAGTCTCGTCCCTGAGAGTTAGCCCAGCCGCTATGAACATGCACTACTGCGAGTTTTTGCATCCGTTCTCGGTATCCATTCCTGGAGTACTGATGGCCATCTAGCCCGGAAGAAGCGACAAGAGCCCACTCAAGAGAGTGTGTACTTTGTATATAGTTCCCAAGTGAAAGTGGGATGCTGCATAGCCTAGCCCCAGCCCCCTTTTTCATTCGACGATGGCAGGTCGACACGGAGCTATAGAAGAGAGTCTTGGTTCAACGACCATACACGCAGCTTCACTTATCGATAGCCGATAATAAAATGACGTTGACGGCTCTCAGCCAGTAGGTCGAGAACGAAGGGGGAGTCAGCATCTTCAGCCGTTTCTGGCTGGATAAGATTTGAGAGTGATATCTCCTCGGAGACCCGAGTAGGATTCATCGATTTAGCTCCCGTCACGTCCTTGAACGGCGATTAGCTATTTGAGCGTTTCCCATTACAAAGTAGCCAAACTAACAACACATGCGGAAGGTAGCTGATACGTGGTACTGGGCTACATGTTCTTTTTTTTGCGCCATTCAATATCCCCATGGATAAGACTCTGCAGATGGCGGGACAGGAATATCCAGCACGCTATTGTTTTTTCCCAGAAGGTAGAGAGGGTTGAGATGGAAGGATAACCCCCAGTCCAGCCACCGAATATGATATTGAATTCGCCCACCGCCATCTCAGAAAAGGGGGGAGATCTCCCTCGTAAATTGGATGGCGGCTAGGATGATATGCAATTGAGACGTCGTTGTACGTCAGTTCGTTCATCGAACCCATGTACGTACATTTTACAGATAGCTACCCGTCATTTTATGCAAGCCGTGAGCCTGCTTGCTATCGAGGTTAAAAGACAATTTAAATGGGCAAAAGGGGGCCACGGAACCCCAGAAATGAACGCAGACAAGGCATGCTGTCCCTGCAAGCGGACGGTAAGTCTACATGCATTCCTGCGTCCACAAGTACCGTTGTAGGTCTGTTCCATGTTGTTCGCTTGCCCCGAACGCATGTCCTGACAGGGCCTAGAACGTCGCTGCTCCGTTAGTCCCAATGGGCTTGCTGGAATCCTTTACGAGATTGTCAACTGTCCCCGAATATCCACCAGCGTGAGCGCCTCCTTTTTCCTGTTCAGCGTTGGACAGGTTCCACCTCCGAATGGACCAGCAGTCCTTGGGGAACAGCACTTGCATGGTCTCACCCCTCTTTAGGCAAGAATAGACTTAATTATCCCACTGGTGCTGCGACCAGATAGCTAGAAAAAAGAAAGGCAGGTTTGAAATATAAAATAAATGGGCGTGTTCATTTTTTAACCTTTCGTAGCGAGGGATCATCAGTGCACCGGCGCAGCCTTGGCCTACGTCACAATCGGACACTGAACGATGACATTTACGGTAAAAAAAAAGACCAGAGACAAGAGAGAGTCGAGATTATGCAGCACAACGTTTCAAATATGCATTGCAGTCGCTTTCGTTGCATTAACGCTGGTCCTAGGTTCATTGTTCTCTATGTCAACCCCTTGCCGCCGAGGTTGACAACTGTCCCGCGCTATCACAGAAGGGAACGAAGACTGCGGGAAAAAAGTCTGTCTTCGACATCGAAGAGTAAGAAAACCGAGGTGTGGAGGAGAGGAGTCGTTTACATCATATTTGGTGGATAAAAGAGGCGCTTTGCGTGCACCATCCAATTTGCTCCGCTGGAGATGGATCCTAGGCTAGCCTTCTCGGCTTTCTTCCATTGGCTCTTGGGCCCCTGGATCGGAAAAGAGGGTATCATCGTCCTGTCGTCATCATGCATGATAGCGAGCCTGGCATCTCTTTTGCTTTTTTCTTCTGGCTCCCTGAACACTTTTCTTTTCTTCTGGTTGTTTTTTTATGTAGTCGCGCAAAGGTCGAGAGATGCCACAGGGGGAAGAGTGATTATGATGGTCCAGAGGATTTCGGAAGAGCTGATAATCAAGCATGTCAGCGCTGCATCTTCCCGTGCCTAGCCTGTGATGAAGAGACATACATTTAACGTCTCAAGCGGCTCACCACACGCGACCTTTCCGGCGGTAAATGGTTTTATGTTGATCCCAAAGAAAGAGAGAGAAAAGGACGTGTGATAATGTGAAGTCCAAGAAAAGGCCGCCCCACACGAAGTTGCCCCGATCCCTTTTTCTTTTTCTTTTCTCTTTCTCTCTTTTTTCCCTCTCATGCTCTGCCAAATTGCTGATTGACGTGCAGAACAGGTCCAACGTGGATGGGCTAGACGAAAGGGAAAAAAAGCCGTGCGACCAGCTGAGTTGTTGATCAACAAGCTGCTGGGGCATTTCTCTTTGGTCCCCTTTTCCTTTTACCCCCCTTCGTGTTTGTGTGAAGGGGTACTCCGGACGTCTAGATAGTTGAATGCTAGGCTCTGGTTGTACCCCAAGCGGCCTCAATTCCTTCCTCCACAGATCATGCAGTGCCAGCTAATATTATATATTGACGCCCAAGCTTTTGTTGGGTCGGGGGGATTAGGAATGTTCAAGCACCGGTACGTCTGATCTCTGGAACGCCGTGTGGAGAAGCAAAAAGGTGCAACCACCGGGCCAGGGCCCATTCCCAGGGTCAGAGCTGTCTCTTATAGGATGGGAGACATTTCATTTTATGGATTTCGCGAGTAGTTCGGGTAGAATTAGAGAGTACTCCGTGTAATGAACCAGGCCGAATGAGTGCCAGGTCAAGCTTAGCCAAGTGGTGTTGGAAGCTTGAAGATGGATGGGACCATCTTCAAGTGGTAGAGAAGAAGTTAAGGCCATTTAATCAAGCTGCACATAGTAGAGGGTAGACATTGTAGACATTGTAGGTTGTATGTGGTAGAAGCGTAGAGTGTAGGATGAGGTCTTAGGCGTTAGGAGTAATACCTCAATCCCCACCGCTCGACTAACTGGCGATCTCCCCTCCTCTCTCTCATAATTCTTCTTTTCTCATATTCTCCCTCTCCCTCCTCCTTCTCTTCTTCTTCCTCCATCCTTCATCTTGCACCCTTTTCACACACCTTTTTCCCTCTTCTCACTCAGCCTGCAGTGTTCGTCTGCAGTGGTTGTCTTAGCTGTCCTCTTCGAAGGTGCTTCATCTTGCGTTGCCAGATACTCGCTATAAACCGCCCACATCACGACGCCAGAGAGACCAGAGGGCTAATTCCCCAAGCGAAAAGACCAAGAGGAGTCCAAGAAGAATCCAAGAAGCTTGGTTACCGTGTCTTCCACTCTTTCTAGGGAAGAAAAGAAAAAGGATTGAAGATCAGCAGTTGTCCAGCCATCTTCCGTGTCTGGGCCATCCAACATACACTGCAACCAAGGGCTTCCTCGACAGGATTCTCACCAAACGTGGTTCTAGGATCTTGAGGCTTGCATCTCGCACTTAGGCGCCTAATCCTTAATCCCTCCAAGCTTATCATCGGTATGCATATTCTATCCAAAAAGCAAAGAAAGAAAAAACAATGGAAATAAAAAGAGCGGCAAGGGGACGCAGAGAAGAAAACTCTAAGGCCGTATAAAATCTCCTTAGGACTCTTCTGACGGAATAGTCAGTGCGGATAAACCAGCTTCTTTCGAATTGAATAGCTCCTCAGCTATCCCAGACCTTTGTCCGTGAGTGATTTTCTGTATGCTGCGTTGACACCAGACCAGTTATGTCTTGAAAAGGCAAAACCCTTTGATTCATATTGTACTTTCTTCTCTCTCTTTAGATACTGTTTTATACCTGTCAGTTGCTTTGTATTAGGAGTTGTTTTTTATACCGAGAAAAGGAAACAACCCTCTGCTTACATTGCGTGTCCAGTCACTTATATCAGCCACGAGAAACATCTACTTACTTCTACAATAGATACATTTCCTTCATTGTACAACACAAAAGTACACATCTACATACTTAGGAGCCCCTTGTCAACTGAGGTGAATATAGACTTTCCTTGTTTACAACTCTCCAAACATTTCCCCACCCGCCAGCTATAACATTTAACCCCCTTGCTGGCAGTAATCTCGAAACTGTCTCCTGCCCTTTGGTGCTATGCCCCAACAGACACCTTCTGGTTGGACCTGTACCCTCACGGGTTGGTAACGGCTTGATCATCCACCTTGCCCAAGTCTAGCCACGCAGAATACACGCATCACATGTTGTATCCATTAATAGGAACATCACCTTCTTATGCCTGGAGCCACCTCCACTGCCATTTGCCACGTATTACGGCTGCTTTCTCCATCCGCCAACTGCTTATGGTGGCACCCATATGTACTGTGAAAGTTAACCATCCTGTTTAGAGGTCCCTCTCAATCATTCCCCGGAAAAAAGGAAGAAGAGCAAGAGCAAGAAGTTGACACCGTTGAACCGATTTTTGCGTACCAGTTAGCTCTCATTATCAATTTATATCATCCCAGGAACCCTACTCGACCAACTACGGGTAGAAAAAGGCCTAAAACAAAATCGAACCCCGAACCATAGCATTGGTTTTCGATAGTTCTAGCAAAGCTTTTGTCAACGTCACACCTACCTACTTCTTAAATACCAACAAAAAGAAAGACAAAATTCTCCCAACTACAATATCAATGAGACCTTGGGACCATCCCTCCGATCCTGTACAGTCTGAACCCAGGACATCCATGATGGCTCCATCCGCACAGACCGAAGAGGCGGTATTTCTCTCCATGCCCCAATCTTTGTTTTTCTAACTATAGCTAACAAGTTGCCCGCGATGCAGAGAAATAACATATCGAGCCTCGAGGAATATGGGGCCCTCGATGTAACCACTTTTGAGCAAATACTAGAAATGGACGATGAGGATGAAGACAGAGAATTCAGTCGGAGTATAGTGTACAGTTTCTTCGACCAGGCGGAAGCCACATTCTTCCAAATGGAATCAGCCATGTAAGTGGCCCTTTATCCCCTTCATAAATAACTACCATCCCCATTTCTTCTTTTTTTTCCCTCCCTTGACCTTGATATGCCTCCCCTCCCTGACGTGTTATACCGTGACGTCATAATAACATCATCCCGTGACCCCTATCTTATCTTTCTGATGATGTCATCACCCGCCCGAAGAAAGTTATGTTTGGCTAACAATTCGTGTATAGTTCTTCTCAGGACCTCTCCGAACTATCTCAACTAGGCCATTTTCTCAAGGGCTCGTCCGCCACCTTAGGCCTGACCAAGGTCAAAGATGCCTGCGAGAAAATCCAGAATTACGGCCAGCAAAAGGACGAGTCCGGCAACCACAACGAACCAGACAAAAACAGGTCCTTGGCCAACATCAAGAAAGCCCTGGTGGAAGTGAAGAAGGATTATCATGAAGTTGTTAAGATTCTTAAGCAGTTCTATGGAGATGATACGGCGGAATAGATTTCCTCGTATCTATTTAGTTTTTACCCCTCTCCCACTCCCCCCTTACCTATCTCTTTTCTGTGTCGATGGTTCCTTTAACGGAGTAACTACTACATTCCAGCCTGTTTTTAGCCTTACGCTGCGTGCACCCTGCTTCAACCATGTTATCTCACGGCGACTCATGATCTGTCGCCTCACGCCCGATTTTTCTGCTCAGCCAGTTTTCTAAATCCTGTCTGTAGTCGTCCTACATTACATCACGTTTGTACTCACATTTTTTTAGACCCAAAAAATCGGCTTTTTCCTTCTCTCTATTACCTTCGTGCATAACTAATGCAGTATTATTTCTTTTTGTTTCCCACATTCTTTATCTCTTCGTTCGACCCCTCTGGTACCGTGATTTGTGACCTCTACCCCCTGTAAGTCCGAGCCAGCATATTGATTTTTAATACTCCTCGCATTTGTGATGGTGCAGCAAAAGAAAAAAAAAGGTATACACATGAATAAGAGTCTGCGTTCTATCATCGCTTAATCTGTTCTGTTTTATCTTCGTGCTTGGACCTCGGAAGCTATCGAATCTGATGCAAGCGAAAACGCTAGCGTGTGTCAGAACCAACGCCCTTAAATATGAAGGTAATGTGTATCATTCTAATCGTTAATAATGCATGTATAATCTTTTATACAGCTCCCATGTACCAGAATGAGGGAGAAAAGGAAAGGCGGGCAAGAGAACATGCATCTCTCTCGTGTATCGTGCATACACCGTAAGAAGTAGTGGTCTAAAATAGAAAGAGCCCCAAGAAAGGCAATATAAAGCAAAAGAACGCAATATAAACAAAACAGAGCAGTATAAACAAATAACAAGCGCAGCAGTCAGTCATTTTTGCTAAAGGTGTCGAGTACAATCGTCACATACCAATCGATCCCCAACGGTAGAGTGTTCAAGGATAACAGGATATGGGTAAGAGTCAAGGTCATGGGTGACTCCGTCCAGTCGTTATTGGAGGCGACTATACACAGTACAGGCCTATAAATCCCACGGATCTATTCAATCATTTCCAGTTCTTCAAGCGGGCCAGCTCCTGTCTGAAAGCATTGCCCTCGCGTCTTTGTACTTCATTGAAAGTTTCTGTGTCTGAAATTATTTGCTGACGCGATGGAAGCGGTTCAGAGTTGTCGGAGTATTGCTGTCCGTTATCTTCCATATCATCCAATCTGATGGATCCGCCAGCTCCACGGCCACTTCTCATGGCTCTGGCTCTGCTGCCACCGTAACCCTTATTGCGTCTGCCCATGATGTTACTCAACCCAATACGGCGGTGCTGTTTCATACCAATGCATAGACCAAGTAGAATCAGGACAACAGCACCAAGACCAAGAGGTAGACCGATAAGGAGCCCAAGAGGTTTGGGTGCTGGTGTTGGGGGAGGTGGTGGATAGTGCATTGGTGGTTTATTGACGAGGGAGATGGTAGGGCCGATGTGATGGATCCTGTCCTTGCCTGGCAATAATTCATCCAGATACATGGTCAGGTTGTTGCGTTTCTCGCCCTTAAGCCAGTCCTTCTTCATGGTAATGGTAACGTAGCCATAACTGCTTGGTGTTTTGCTGGAGATAAACGCTAATGGCCCCTCGTTAGCGGTGAGGTTGACATAGTCCATGCCAACCTTGACGGTAGCATTGGGGTCGAGAAGTGAAGGAAGCCAAGTTGCTGTTAAAGACGATAACGCATATTAGTCCAATATAATAACAAAACTGGGCTGGTTGAAAAGCGGTAAGTTTTTGTTTGTTCCATACCATAGTAAGTGTCTTCAGCGTACACCTCCTGTTGATCATGAGGCGAACAGAATGGTTTGACGGAAAGATCATTCTCTGAGCTGCATGCCTGAGCTTCCTTTGGGCGTTCTCCAGTAGCCTCCGGAGCTGGCTCCTCCGTTGCTGACCCTTGGGTTTCCGAATCATCGATAGGGCTAGATGTTGGTGTAGGGGTCTTTGTAGAACTAGAAGAGCTCGAAGTCACGGAAGATTCGGCACCACTTGTAGTTATGGACATAGCAGATTCAGTTGTTGCGGTTGTCTTTGTAACAGCAGTCGTAGACATATCTGGCAAAGATATCACGTTAGCCCGTAGGTGGGAACGATATCTAGCAAGAGTATCATACCTTCAGGCGCTCTCTTGAAGTAAGCTCCGTTCGACGCAGTAACTCCGCCGCCCAAGGTGAGCGCAAAGAGAGCTATATTGCGCAACGAGACCATGACTGCAGTGGCTGTGGCTGGGCTCTAGAGGTGTATCCTATGAGAGAACTGAAGGTATCAAGATTAATTGCCCTAATCGCCTTCAAAAGACCCCTTTCTAAGTGGTATATAGACGGGCACCGGTGGAGGTTGGGTTGGTTGACGAGCAGAAGAAGCAAGCGAGATGAAAGAGAGAGAGAAAAAGCGACGAAGAAAGAGAAAATACGCCAAGGAAAGCGCCTCGTAAAAAGCTTGTGTCGATTTCCCGGTATTTCGGCAGTATTAAATACGCGTAGTGTAACACGCGGCTTCTTTCCCATTGGATAGAATAACATCAGACATTCCAAAACAGGCTAAGACGCAGGAACTGTATGGGTAATATTACGATTGCGGTATTTACTTTACACCAAGACGAAAAAACGCCTGAAACGAATATAAAAAGACGGACGGAAAAGATGAAGAAGAAAAGAAAGAAAAAAGAAAGAAAGGAGGTAAGGAAAGTTAGGAGGATATGAGGATATTATATATATTCTTTTGACGATGACGGAAGAGTTAAGGCTCAACGCTCTTGAGGCTGGACGCCATAAGGTTAAGCTTCTTTGGTGGTATGCCTTAGCTAGCGCCACAGACTATTCGATATATCAAGACACTATCAAATGGAGAGATCTATACAGCTTGTATCTTAGGGATAAGATACACAGGGTCTCGGCTGACCTGCGATTCATATATATATATATATATATATATATATTTGATGTCTAGGTTCGACAGCTTAATGCATGACTTACATAGAATGTTTTAATAGACACGAGTGACAGCATCATACAGAAATTGAGGTTCCGTCACATTTCAAGGATCACGTATAACTACATATCCGACACTCACCAAGTTTGGGTATTGCTTGAATATAAATACCCAAAGCTATCCTTCTATTCTCCTCATCTATTTTGACAAAGGTGAATACTAACATACTCTGTCCTCGAAACATTTAAAATGCAATTCTTTCATATCTTTGGCTTTGGCATTGATCTCTCAGTCGAGACGTTTGTCGATTATCAGTAGCCATTGTCCAGCAATTTCGATACCAGCATCTCCAGTTACCTTCTAATCCAAACGTTGTGCCCCCAAATCTAGACCTAGGAGGAATCCCACACTAGCTAGAAATACCTACAATGCTGTCATTGAAGCGGAATCTGGGACGTATTGTCTCGACTAGAGCGTTTGCGTGCATAAGAATCCAACAGGATTGAACAAGCGCGAGACCATCGATACCAATTTATGGTGTTATAATCGCACTTATTACTACAACGATAGAGCATCTCAGGTATCTAACTATAGTCTAATGAAATTTCAACGTCTTAGTATCCTGAATACATCAGCCTTGTTAAGGTTAAATCCCCAACGGTATCATAAAATTCAAAGGGGCGAAGCATCTAGACAGTCATGGTACTAAGAAATTCCGGCAGATTCCAACATTTAACCTTTATATGTTATTATAACGGACTAGCTTCCGGAAACTACAATAGTTTTTCTATCCGCCTCAAGCAGATTACGTCGCCACTTTTAACTCATTGATAAGGGTTATTATGGGTCAAAGTATGTCGCCTCTGTCACTTCGCCACTATGAGAATTTCAAAATAGGTGGATTTCAACGAACCTATGTAGCAGTCGTTTTAGGCTTGACGAATCAATACTTAATATCTATATATTTTAATGAGGCTGAGAATGGTGGGGAGATAAGGGTAAGTTTACGACCCGTACAATGGTGGAGTAAGCATGAGGTGCCAGATTGTACCCTGTGTCTTGTGCGAAGATAATGATGTGGATATAGACTAAGGAGGTATTTGGGTTACACCATATGGATGGTGAAGGAAACGGGAAGAAATATGTCAAATATAATCAGTCTCTCTGTCGCCATTTAGCGCGAGCCCGCCTTTTGGCCGAATGGCGGACTCTGACGGAACACTATTATAACACAGTATCAAGGGTAAAGATCAGAGCCCTATATATTGCATTGACCCTGTGGCAGCAGCAAATTCTCGCCATGGGAAGAAGAATAAAGAGTATGGGCTGAGATGAACAGCTGAAGTTCCTCAGAAGCAATTATGGGAACAAGGAGTATTTATGGGTGTTTAGGCTATTATCAGTATGTGGCTGGCCTGCTTATTTACGCCTGGATTGAAACGAAGTCTTAGTTTCCTCTTCGGGATGATGACTAATCATCCACCAACCTACTTTGTTTCAACTTCAACTTCACGAAAACAACATCAAGTCTGGCTGTTGCTGAATATAACTTATGGCCGCTAAACATTGTGCTGAGGCGCAAAGTAGTACATGGTTATATTAGTTAATTCCTATGTACTAGCTATACACTCCCACCTGCTTCACCCAAGCCCTTATACCCAATATTAGCTTTCATCCTACTTAGCTGAAGCAGTTACTCTAGCAACAACGATACCCACGATATAGGGCATTTACCTAACTACTGTTCGCTTTCTACTTACAATCCACCCATGGTTACGATAATCAAATTTTAGCTCCTGGATCGATAAATAACAGCTACACTCCGTTCCTTTCTTGATACAAGCCTTCACTCTTATTGTGGATACTAAACATAGAATGGCATCAAGAAGGTTTCGGGGAGCATAGAATATTCTAATTCCTGCTACCAAACCTGGTGCTCATTTGTGTATATCCCGGCAGACCCCGACTGCATGATGCATAATGTGGAAAGCTTTATTTGCTTTCCAGCGCCGATCTACAAGCATGTAGGGGAAACTCTTCAAATGAACCGGACTACTTCCCATTCACCCACAATACACCCCCCCTGCTCAAAATATCAATGGAGCTTCATGCATGACTTGTCTATGTAGGCTGCAGCAAGATCAACCCACGCTTTTGGCTTTGCTAAAATATGTCTTTTCGGGTCTGTAGTTCATGATGCGCATGAGACGGTCGGCTTAAGATCGATTATTATCAGCTCCGATGGGCCGAGGTTTAGAAACCTTCAATCTTTAACCATTTTTTTGAGCGAGATAGCATTTGGTTATACTCCTGATATGCCTGGAAGCGCATGCTGCAGCTGATACTGGGAGGTGAAGCTAATCAAGAGAAGCTTTGATAAACCGGAGAGCTAGCGGGGTTATCTATTCAGAGCTATCAGTTTAAGACGAATCCACGAGTTTTTAATTGAACTTATGGAGAGTCAGAAATAATTAGCTGAAGAAGCTGCGCCACCAACATGAAACCAGGATACATAAATGGTTTTGCGTCAAGAAAGATAGCATCCTCAACCAAGGGCAATCATCATCGGATCTGGAGCTTTCTGCAGCTTGTCTATCCACAGTATGTGTCCACCATCCTCACCAATACAATCTCAGCGCCTGATATTGCCTTCTGCCACATCTCCACCGACCCACATCGCTTCTTTCACGTCCATGCGCACAGCCCTATTTTTCTGACTAATTCTATTCAATGTCAACGAGCCTTGCTATCTTATAACCGTAGTAATATGTATACTATGAAAAAACAATGCTCAGCAGTGTGAGAATGGTACACGACATTGATAGACTGGAGATAAGACAACTCTCAGCCACACAACTGGGGCCGATCAGCGCTCAGGTCCCAGCTGTGCGTTTGATGATGAAATATCATGCGGCCTGTGGAGTTTATCTGGTGCTGTTTAAGTATAACTAATTACGCGGCAAGGGAAGGGAGCACCCTCCCGTCGTCCCCACATAGTCACAGGTGTATATACCCTACTTCGTGTATGAAAGGGCGGACTGAAGTGGATGCAAGCCTTTAGGTCTGGGAGGGACCGCTCCGTCATACAACTTTATCCATCAATGAAAAGAAAACGTTGATCGCGTGCACAACCTCATATCCATTGCCTTCGATCGCTCGATCCAAGATCTTGAGAGGTAAATGGCCCATTTACCAATCGCTTAATCGAAGCACCCCCCTAATTGGTTCTCTCTTGTAGGTTTCAATTCAGATCGTGAAGCCACCAACTGTACCTTATAATAACACTTGACGTATAAATTCGCCAAAAAGGCTACGTCATAACTTCCACTAACGAATGTTCCCTCAGATTCTATACTTTGCTTCATTCTCTTACTCCAGACAAGCCGTCTTATCATAGGGATTTCACACTAGAATTACTAGTTATCTGTGTCTAAGTGCAACGTATCAAATACACGAAAATCAGTACAGCCAAATGCTCTCCAGTGGTATTACTGGCTACTTTCTTGTATACATACTATGTATCTACTCTCCTCTTTACGGTAGTGGATGTACCCCATGAGATCCCTAACTTAAACCGATAACCTTCGCTGGACGGGATTTCCGAGCTATGGCCGAATTACACCTGTGGCTGGATATTAAGTCATTCAATGAACTATACAGTTCTTAGCCTAGCGGTGGCTCGAGCACTTTGCCAACTTGTGATTAAATGAGGAGGCTGGTTGATTTTGCCATCTAGAAAATGCTTGGTTGGATATGGGGTTGAGTGAAGGAACATGGCCGCTCCCGGGGGCGAATATTCGATCCTGGCGGTGTTTTAGGCTCTTGGAAACGAATAGAATGAACTGGTCATTGACACACAGGGATAGTGGCGAGGATCCAGCCGGGAAAAAAATAAGAGTATCAAAGCCAACCCCCATGCTTTGGCTTCGAAATCTGGGAACATACATAGTAGTACTCCTACAGGTGATCTGTTCCTTTCGACCGATATATGTCCAATTCCGTGCTAGTAGAGCCAGCAGAACCCTATGTAGATACCTCCAGGATAGATATATACATGGTACTATTTCTCCATCTTACTCGACGTTTCTTTACCCGATAGTCTGTCTAAAGAAATACGGTCAAGTGGCCCAGTTCACCTTCGAACAATGTAACAGCCCCTACAATCAGACAAATACCACCTATCTGCACCCCTTACGCCCCGTTACATGCAGACCATTTCAGAATTACAGGCACCTGCAGTGGGATATAATGAGCTAGCTAAGATTAAGTCTGAGAGCCAGTCCAAGGGCAAACCCTAGAGGAAAGCATGTACAGGGATAGTTTTATATGGAAGGGTAAAAAGTATTAAGCATATGTATACGGGGTAGGCGTAAGGGGCAATCTGAAAGGTGTCCTGATTGCCACACAGCCTATCCCCATTCATCGAGTAAGGGCCCGCCTGCATATGTGCTAGTTAGCCTCAGAGAGACAGCCTCTAAGGGCTGCTGCTTAGCCAAAAGTTAGATAGATTGGAGGTAGGATGTTTGTCGGCTTATGAGGCCGCATATATAATAACTGCGGTTAGAGGCCGGGGTAGAGATCATTATTTCATTAGTTATCGCTTAATCACCAGAATCTCATGCACATAACCAAGTACACAGCTCGAACCCATGGTCCCTGGCATCTTATTTATAACCTCGATACGATGGTTAAGGTTACCCAAATCAACGAGACGGGGTTTGAAACGAGGTTGACATTCCATTCTTTCTGTAGTTCCTAGTAGCTCTGTAGACTGAGAGAGTTCTAATTTGAATTCCCAGGGAAACAGACAAGACAGAATATCCCCCGTCCACGGGGTCATCTGGTCCATTTTTCATTCGCTGTACATAGTAACATCACTGTTAAACAAACTGAAAGGCCGGAATTGCCAGGAATCTCACTCACATGTAGAATTGCAAATTTTTCCAGTGCTTCCCTGCAGACTGCGCCCTCCCTGTTTCTGGTATCAATAATGCATTAGCCGGATAAGCAGGGAGGCTTGCACTAGACAAACGGCAATACGCAACGCGAACCGTAAACAGGCTTTGATTGGTCTTGGAATTGAAGCACGACGACCAAATAGGCATTCAGACTATTGAAAAACAAAAAATAGTCAATGGAGTAGTTTGATAGTAACGGCTAGAATTTGAGATCCCGCAACCGCAAAATGCGCGAAAATTTTACCCATGCTGCGGGCTGATCCGATCCGCAGAGCTTTAAAACGCCAGCCGTTCCCTGGTGCCGGCAAGAGATAAGAAGGAAGTAGGTACCCGGATAGATAGGTTGTCCCAAACGACTGGGAGAGAACAGAGTCACGCATGCCGTGCATACTGAAGGATACGACACACCAGTCCCGCCTGATGAAGTGATATCGCGCGCCAGGCTTATGGGATCTGGAGTCTGAACAATGGGCTGTCCGGAATAAGCATATTGGGCCTCGAAGTGATAGTATTTGTCCGATAGTCATCTCATGTTGACGGAATTTACGGAATCACCAAGAAGTGTCACCAAAAACGACTTGAAATGGTCGAACAAAATGGCAGTGGTTAAGGGTTCACGAATATACGAACTTGATTGTCTCACAGCGACCCAGGCTACCACTATGCACCTTCCCCGTCAACAACGATATTTGCGAATAGCCGGGATAATGATAATATCGACATGAATATTAATAGCTGAAGAATTCGAGCGGTCGACACTGTACCACTGGGAGAAGTTGTCATACCCATCCACCTGGCTCAAATCAACTGCTTTTGCAGAAGAATAACCACGCGAGGATGGTTACTGTGAACGACCTGCTGGGAATACTGCCCCAGGCAGGCTCTATATTTCGTCATAAAGTTCTCATGTGAACGATAGCCTTGTCCGAAGAGGAAGTTATAGATACCCTGGCCCGAGCAATGCCCCATTTCCCATTTTGTTACGGCGGAGGAGCCAATCCCTTCCATGCTTTCCAGAGGGGACGTTCCGATGGAGTGGTTACTGATCAGCATGGCTGCCCTGCAAAGTCGACATTTGAGGTATATTTTGTCGAATTATTCCTTTTATGGTGTCAGGGGATCCGAAATTTGTCCGAAGCTTCCAGGCCCGCTGTGTGGTTGAAACTGGGGTTAACCTAGTCGCACATGATAAATAGAATTTATATTGCTTTTTTGTCATATGCATCGAGTACGATAAACTTACTGCATTGTGACGTTGACATATAGCTGTTGAATTCGCGTTCAACCCTCCATTTCCCTTTCGATCGAAGCTTGGAGAAAATACTAGTCAGGGCTACAAAGCAAGTAGTAAGATGCATAATGTTTGCTATCAGAGTACTAAGCTCAATGCTTCGGAGGCGCTGGGTTGGAGATATATAAAACCGCGTGATCGCCGTGGATTGCCAGCTTTAAAGATTTCACCTTCAATCTCTTTAGCCTCTCTGTTATTCTCCCTTATTTATTCCTGACCTAACGCTTCTTTTTCTTCCCCCTAAGCACCCATTACTCCAATTGAACGACGTGGAAGGCCTGGGGCCTAGTTCACCTAAAGAGGCTTTTGATTTGCTGTTCATTGCATTGATTTCCCATAAATAAGATGTCAGTGCCTGTTGGGCCTCGAGCATCCAAAGAAGACTTCATGCGCGCACTTGGTTTGGACTCAAATAATCCTCAGCATGAGCCATATTACCGTGCCATGAGGGTGAGTGACCCAACAATTTGGTAGGGAGAGGAAACCTACCAACCACAAGTTTCAGTACTATTGCGTAGTAATGCAGGGTGGCAGGAGGGGGATTGCAAATAATGCGCGATTGCTGATAACTCCCCTTATCAGGATGAAGCCATTGTGGTGTATAACCATATGCATCGAAGCAATTCTGACTTGCTCGATAATTATCGAGCCGACCCAAATATGCGGCCGCCATTCTGTTGGCACTATATCCGCCCCGACCGACAGCGGTGGGGTGTGATGGAGATATGGAGAAATTCGGGGCCTGTGACACGACCCCTATTCGACCGCGGTGCTACTCCTGGGGAGTACGGCCCTAATTGGGTTACTGGATGGCTGTTGTACAGTGTATTCCGTTCACGGGATATACGCAACAATCGCCATCGTAACCAGAATAAGAAAGATTCCGGTGGTGGTGGTGGTGGTAGTAGTAGTGGAGGCAGTTCCGGTAAGTCTCAGCTCCCTTTTCTCCTGTCCAATATAGCCTATGCCTTTGATATTTTGAGCAAAGGAAAAGATACTAACACTTGGTCTCTGATGAGCCCGGCTGCGACGAAAAGGCTCGAAAAGTCCAACTTCAGGTTCTGAAACACAGACAAAGTCGACTTATTACGACCCCATCAGAAATTAAATATGAATCGATATCTCCTCATTGCCATATCAGCATATCTAGCGGCCTGGGCGGCTAATATTGCAAAAGTTTCATAGATTGGAAATCTCTTTCTCTTATTTTCCGCATGCATCATTCGTTTGGTTATGCTTCTTTTGGCGATTTCACGATATCAGCTAGTGCCAGCGTTTCCTTCTTCTCCCATACTTTTCTGTTTCCCTGGTGATTTGCCAAATCTTCATTCCCTTGCTTTTACCAAATTGGGTTCATCGACGATTGATACCCTCCTGCATTGCGCAATATGAATACGGGGCGGGTTAAAATATCCCAGTGCGCGAACCCATGATCTTAGCAACCAGATCATGGCTGGCTGAAGGGAATAAACCGAACCTGGACGATATCCCTTTTTTTAGGATTTTCTAGAACCGGAACGCCGTGTGTGTTGGCACAGTCGTTCAACCACCAATGAAATGCAAGTACTGAGTACTCTCATCGCCAGCGACCAATTTCTCCTTTGGAGCTAGATGCAGGGATTTCAGCGGCTGATATTGACGTTTGGCATTGTTGTGGGATGGACTGGGGGTATACATAAACTGCTTACGATGACGGGACAGCGCCAGGGAGCAGGGTTCAGGGTATCACTTGAAGGGGGGTTGTTCAACATTCGATGTGTCAATGTAACGATGGCTTCATAACTGAGTTTGGAGGAATAAACAGGATACCATCCCACTTCTACGGACAAACAGATACACAATACGTCAGTTCTTCTCTTCGTCGTCTTTCAATGAAATTGATAACAAAATCTTTGATTCATCAACTCAATTTGGACATCACGTGGAGTTCACCGGGAAAATATTTTTGCTATCCGAGTGACTTTCCCAAAAGGGAAAGCCAACCTCACCCATCTATAGATGCTGTTATAAAACTTCTACACAGCGAACAACAAACATCAAATAGCCCAGACAACAGCCTTAGAGCATCTACAAGCCTTCAGAAGATATTTATACAAACCAGCTTATTCTCTGATCATAACACATTTAATTAATCGATGCCTATCCGCTGAGTACTTTTGAGGATTAGTTCCTCATATTAAACGAGTATAGGGCCAATTAAGAATCCCGATAGTTGGGCTATAGGCTTGTTATTTGCAAGTGGTTGGCTGATATTACCCCGATGGAAGGACAAAAGGAACAACGGATGAAACCTTCCATTGATATGACACAACAGGAGAATTGTGACGAATAGGAACTAGCCAACCAAAGCCCTCTTCCGTTCAGCCCAACATGGCCGGGGTAGAGTTCATTTATCTTCCGCTGTTACACATCACATGGAGGCAGAAGGTGTGTCCTCCAGACTCCATATAGCTCGTTATGTGGCTGCCAAGCTAGTGCTTTTACCAGTTCTAGTCCGAGGTGTGAGTTTCTAGGGAAGCGAATGGAAGGGATATTTGCATGGAGAAGTTCCATGTTAAGATATAGCATTAATGTTTCCAGAGAGTCTTCATCATTAAAATCGTCAAGTCATGAAGGATGTACGGGAAGAAGTTTCATGGTTCTAGAGAAACAAGCAGGTAAGCAAGAAAATAAAATATCCACCAAGGCATAAAGATTTCGGTATCTGCGGTAAATTATCCAGGGATTGACGCTGAAAGCAACAGGGAAAAAAAAAAAAAGCTTCTCCATGCTTGGGAGCATTGCGGCTTTGCCTGGAGAGAAGGATTTCAAGGGGCGAGGTTCTATATGAGAAATGCGAGATAGGAAACAAAATCGAGATAGAAAGGAAAAAGTCGTTCAGTCATCATTCGTTCATCATTCATTTGTCGTCAATATTTCTTTTTGGTTGTCGTCACAAGGCAGTATCAGGAATAGGTGCCGTCATATCCGAACCGACTGCAAGATACGGACGGCGGTACAAGGCACAGAAAAAGCAAGCCGTAAAAATCGTGAAAAGTCATAGGCGATAAAAGCTGTCATCAACATATGTTTGTTTTGTGCTGCTTGGTCGTGTAACTGTGTGTGAAAAGTGTGATTGAGAGATGTTGGATTTCGGAGGTATGTGTGCGATAAGGCAGTATATCCGTTTTTTCTTTTTTTCTCCATTTTTCCCTTCCGTTTTCTTTTTCTCACCCTGGCAGGCGTGTAGAGGTGTAACTATGTGATGGTAATCCCTTGAGCCAAGTCGAGTTAGATTCATTGGTTCATGCAATTAACGGGAGCTATATGCCAGGGCGATGGCTGGCGCAGGCCCCTGACGGGCTCGATGCACCCTACCTCTGTCATAGCTTTCAGGGCTGCTACCTCCGCTTCGGCTTCCACCACTGCTGGTTGTGGATGTATCGGTATCATCTGTATATCGAGCTCTTCGGCCAGTGCCAATGGCAACGGGAATGCCCTGGACAATGCCTCCATGGTCGTGGCCGGCAGGGTACATGCCGTCATTGACTGAGAAATTCCGGCATATCAGATAAGCTCGCATGGCGGCCTTCTCACGAGCGAGCAGTTCCGTCTGGCAGGCTTCATCGGTTTGATATTCGCGGTTATTAACTCGAACCACGCATGTATATCCTGATCCGGAGCCGTTTACTTGTTCGTAAAGGGGCTCTGGCCAACGGCGGCGGCGGCAAAGACCTGCAAGGAACATAATACATGTTATTGGCTGTTTATACCATATTATGATTGCCCGTCCGATTGGGCTGGTTGGCTCTGAGGAAAGATATGAAAACAAGTTGCAGGACTTTCTAGACGTCAAAAAAAAAAAAAGTCTATCATGAAGCCATAGGGTCACACAACTTTGATCATTCAGGCATTGAACTGGGAGTAAACCAGTACATGGACTAGGGATTTAGAATAGGTATCGGGCACCGGGAACATCGACAGCTCCCCCGTTACTACAGCAAGACACCCAAACAAGTGGCTGAAGGTCTGGATATTCTGCATGAAACACAATGCCATCCCACCAAACAGCATGATCATCATCACAGGCTGGAAAATGGAAAAGCGAGGACATCAGGTGCCCGGAAGGGGTAGCAAACGAGCAATTGATTGGATAGTTGGGCAATCCCGGTATTTGGTACGAAGGAATGGATGAATTGGCAGTTGGGTGTTGGGTCAGGGGTGTGTGTTCATTCAATAAGGAGAAAGAGAAGAAGTCAACATACTCGCAAGGTAAAGAATGTAGTACATCTTGAGCTAAGTAGCCGATGTACCCTGAACAGCTTTTGGGGGGTATCGTTGGAATATCTCCTCAGGCAGGAATACTACTATTCTTGGCCCGTCTTCTCGATTCCTCCGTGCTGCCCGACTCTCCCAGTCTCACGATCTCCTATCCGCGAATCCGGTTCGGCCGCAGGGTGTATCTCTCTTTTCTTTTCTTTTTTTTTTTTCTCTTGTATATCTTTCTCTCCTCGTTTCTTGACCGAAGAAATGGAGGACGGACGAAAGTCTCAATCCGGGTTTGATGGATGCCCAACAGGTTGCCAGCTAGTAGTACACGGGCATTGAAAAACAAAGACGAGGCGGTTCTTTTAGGGCGAATTCAGGTAGAAATAGAGCAAATTGGCAGGGAGAATTGGTAAACGAACTAAAGCTTCGGGATGAAATTAAACATAAAAACGAAGAGAAAAGAAAAAAAGGGGGTGTGTGTGGGAAGCAAGGTTGTAAGGGTTTAAAGGGTGTCTACAGGAACGATTGCGTTAGGGATGATACTCTTGTACAGAGAAAGATGCTCCTGTCAGTTCTTATCTAAAAATAAAAGGAAGAATTCCTGCCATTCTAGACGGCTGGGTTCAATATGTATAGTTAGAGAGCGAAGGATGGCCTCGCTTTTGAATCCACCCAGCACAGTAAGGAAGAGAAGGGAAAAAAAAACCTTGCAAAAAGAGATGGCAAAAGGAGAAACGGGTGGGGCTATGATGAATTAGCTAGCATGTATAAATATATCCTTGGACACCCGAGTATATGATGCTGATATCATTCATTGCCTTGATTATCAAAAAAAAAAAGGGGGGGCGATGTTGATAGCTGTGATATGACGAGGTATATCGCCTTCATAACCGTCGGGAATTCACCAGAAGATGAAGGAATATGGCCTCAACCATCATTGAAAGGAGCTGGATGGAACATGCTCGCTCTCTCCGCATACTTTGACCGTTTCTTGCTTTTTTTTTTTTTTTTTTTTCATTTTCCTTTTCCACTTTGGATTTTTGATGTGTTGGCAGGTTTTCTTGCCAGTGAAGAAGATGAAAGATCGAGAACGTAACCCCCCCGGCACTAGCGAATCACGGCCTGCTTTGCCGTCGATCTAAAACCCACTGGGATTGGCTCTCTGGGTTCATTTGGCAGCTTTTTTGGTCGAAAGCCGCAGGCAAGGAGACGCCTGGGAACAAGCCTGGTGCGTTGCATGATTTTTATATCTTGGTGCGTTGCATGGTTTTTATATCTTCCTGTGCTTTGCCTGGTTGATATGCGATGCGATGCGATGCGATGCGATGCACTGCGCTATGCAAGATCTTCTATATCCTGCCAATGTATTTACGAGGGTTGTCTGCCCTTCGCACTGAGATGGGATACCCGGCATCAAGTTACGGGGGGCTATTTACCGAAGCGTTTTCCCTCCCTCTGTCTGTCTGTTTCTGTGTGTGTGTGTGTGGCATGGCCTGATCAAGAAGAACCAGCGGGAAGGCGAAAAGAAGGTCATGCAAGTGTACATAGTACGGTTTGCATGTCCCGTTTCAGTGGAGAAACGAAACAAGATCGAGTAAAGTTCGGTCATGTATCAGTTGAAAAAAAAGACCAAGGAGAGTTGCTTGATTGAAGACGATAACGGCTTTTTCCTTGGGTCTCCCCCTTGTCGTTAACCCTTTTCCTGTTCTCCACTGTAGATGCAATCGGATGCACGTAATAGTTTAGACGTGCGTTGGCCAGCGTTGCAAATCATTCTGGAGGATGTCCCATGGCTGTACAGATGTCTCCACCCGTGGATGGTAGGTGACTGGCTGGCGAAACCGCCCAAGGACGAAGCGGGAAGCTGAGTTGCATCGAAGGCGAGCAGGACAGGATCAGGTCTGGGAGGGAGTCAGCAATGTATTACTCGCAGCTTCGACTAACTAGTTGACGGCAGAAATGAGAAGTACTTACGTCAAAAGCTACGGATGGGGGAAACTTGGTGCGAGTTATGCGTTGTTCCCAGTGACAGGCATGTTTGATGCACTGATGAGTTGGCAAGCGGCTTTTATTTTTTGTAAGAAGGGGGGGAAAAATAAAAAAAAGGAAGGCCGATAGTGGCTATTTGACTAGTCGGATGGTTATTCTTAGGAATTAGTGGAGATTTAGCATATTGATAATGAGGAATGGAATATTTCATGCGTTTCAGGAGGAGAGGCAAGTTGATAAATCCGTTGGCGGTAAAAGAAGAGGTCATCGCCGCTGAAGAGAAACGGAGCTATGTAGGCCAGGGTTGAGGGCGGGAGCAAGGGCAGACGGGCGCATATAGACAAGGGTTGTTTCAGTTGCAGGTACAGGGATGAAGAGATTTGATATACACAGTTACATAGGTTACATACATAGAATGGAGTACTTTGCCGTGGGTTATCTCTTTGTAGAGTCGACCTGATGCGGTATGCAGGGCATTGAACCGGGAAAGAGATACATACATGCACGAAGAGGGATACAGACCTGTACATGGGGAGGTACCTTGACTAATTCGTTTGTAAGGTCGGCAGGATACCTGCATAAGGCGGCTTCTACGATTCGTCCAGAAGACAAAGAAGAGCAGACGGCGTGAGTGCATTTTTCCCTCATGATATTCGGTTAATGCCCAGTCGGACAGGACACTCGCTTCCGCATCCGCTGCATGGATGCACATAATATCGAGACCGACCCGTGCATAGCACTATGTAGAAAGCAACGTTTCAGACGGTCTCTCTGGGGATGGAGATGGGATTGGCCCTGCAGAACGAGCGTATGGCCTCAGCAGCAGCGTGCGGGATGACGAAGAGAGGGTGGAGGGCCGTCAGACGGTCCTGTTCCTCGTAGACCGTGTCCGGATCACTGCCGTCGGCGAGCGCAGGCGAACAGGTCCATGAAAACGCGGCTTCGAAGGGGTCATGGTTGGCGGCACCTGGTTCAGGCTGGGGGTGAGTATTGGTGTGCTGGTGCTGTGCATTACTCAATCCGGCCAGCGTGTAACATGTATGATGGGAATCCGCATGTCTAAATACGAGGATTCAGCCTCTTATCAAGGAAGTAAAAAAAAAAGGGGGGGGAACATCATCTGACATACTTTCCGGGCTTGTCACGCAGGCCACCGTACTGCGACTGGCAGCAGTTGAGGATATATCTGGACAGGCCTTCGCGACTGTAGAGGCTGCGGGGAGCCGATAGCGAGCCAGCGTCCAGGGCCTGCTGGACGAGCGGCCAGCATCCTCCGACCCAATGGCTGTAGCAGCCGTCGACCAGCTTGTTTGTGCGACCTGAAAAGCCGCCCTCGGGGGCATACTGTCTTGCCGACAGCCAGGAGACCAAGGAGGGGAGGTCGGTATACCTGTGGTCGTTTTTAGAAAACTTACTTGACGAGAGGGAGAACGGGATGGTGCGCACCTGTTGATCATGGCCCGGGGATGGCCCAAGATGCAGAGACATGCCAGTGCGCAGTATGTGTATGCGCCGTGGGCCTCTGTGCCAGGGCTTCCTGAGAAGCCTCCCTCATACGTCTGGCCTGGTACGGTTAGCCTTGCACTTGTGTATGCACTTATGGGTATGGACGTACACCTGGCGAGATACTCTGGCAGGCCGCTGGTGAAGGAGTCGAGTCCAAACTGCCGTGCTGGGGCATCCGGTGGCAACTCGAGAGGTATATCCAGCAGGGCAATCATCACCATGGCGCAGTAGGCTCCCCTGGGCAGGTTAGCGGGAAGCAGCAGCGAGAAGGGAGGACGGGGACCAACCGGACATCCTCTTCGCCTCCCACGCTGACCTGAAACCCCCCGTCGGCCTGCTTCAACTGTCCCAGCCATCTCCAGCTGCGGGCGTTAGCAACCAAACACAAACAGAGACGGAACGGTGCATAGGACCAACCAGGCGAGCCTGTCGACGAGAGAGAAAGCCTCTGGCCCACCGACCATGGCCAAGCTAAGGGTGAGAGCGTAGGACGAAGCGCAGTGCGACATCTGACCGTGTCCGCCGCCAAAGCCCCCTGTGCCGTTCTGCATCGGTGCCGCCGTTGCAGCGACCCTATCCTGTCAGCACGTACGTATATATGTATGTATAAGGAAACACACCTGCTGCGGAAGAGGGAGAGGTCCTGGCCGAGCAGGGCGAGCCCGGCCAGGGCCCAGTAGACCATCCACGGCCTGCTGGCGTCGAGGCCGACGAAGCTGGCGGGATACTGGCCCAGGGCGTCGAGCAGGTAGTCGACGTGCAGCTGGCGGGCGAGCTGCTGCACCCCCTGGCCGTTCAGGGAGAGGAAAGTCGCCTCGCCGGCGAGGAGGGGGATGCAGCGGGCGGCGACCTGGGCCTGCGAGCGGGATGTCTCTGTCTGCAGCCCGTCGAGCGGAGGCAGCGTGGCGAAGAGCGGGTTCATTCTCTCGTTCATTCTCTCGTTCGTCTTGTTCGTCTTGTTCATTCTCTCGTTCGTCTTGTTCTCGTTCATTCTCTCGTTCGTCTCGTTCGTCTCGTTCGTCTTGTTCGTCTTCTTCCTCTTCCTGGCCCGTGGGAAGCGGACTCTCCTGGTCAACGGCATGGGCTATTGTGCTAACTATTGTTGGTATTGTTCTAACTCTGTAATAAGCACTCGATGTAACTACGTGATACTCCGACTCGGCAGCGGGCCGATGCATGTAATCATCTGTCCAGGAAAAGAAACGACTCAGTACACCGCCAGGCGCCAAAGTAGCGGAGAGCCATCCATCTACATTCATGTACATCTTACATTCATGTACATTCATCTTACATTCATCTTACATTCATCTACTATGTACTATGTATCGTCTCTACATCGTATAGCAAGAATGATAACCGCAAGGAACAAGGATGAAGCGCGTGCATGACACCGCAGTGCGTCGCCGTAGCGTCGCCTGGTGTGTATATGTGGGTGTATGTGGGTATGAGTGTATGAGTATGAGTGTATGAGTGCGTGCGCAAAGGACAAGGACGTGGCAGTGGACGCCGCCTCACCGCTGCTTTGGCTTCTTCTTCTTCTTCTTCTTCTTCCCCCACGCTTGAAAGGGCAAGTCGGGGTTTTTCTCTTCTCTTCTTCATCCTCTTCATCTCTTCATCCTCTTCATCCTCTTCATCCTCATCTTGCGAGCAGCCACCGGAGGAGAGGAAGACAAGACCAAGACAAGACCAAGACCTACGACGACCTACGACCGCCTGCCGACTGCATGATACCATGGGCGACGTCGAGCTGACCTCTGACGGGCTCGTTGGCCTCGACTACAGCCCTCGAGCGTACCTGGCGTCTCACTCATGGCCTGACCAGGCGGAGTCCACCACGACCACCTCTGCCGGCCACTACGATGCCACCACCACGGTCGCCCCGGACCCGGGACTCATGGCGGAGTGGCACTTTCAGCGTCTCCAGCCCCATCTGCAGTTCCAGCACCAGCACCAGCAGCAGCAGCATCAGCAGCAAGACTACGCGTATACCACTGTGCCGCTGCAGTCGCCCATAGGACTGCCCATGCTGCCCGTCACGGAGACGGAGGTCCACCAGATGGACGCCGGCATGCTCGATGGCTCCTATATACCCCTCTCCACGCCGGTAGACATGGTCCCCTTCACCTGGCACGACTTCCACGCCGAGCTTGGTGCCTTTCCCCTCGACGGCATGGGCGGTGGCGGTGCTGGCCCGTATCAGCCGGAGAGCGGTAGCTCGCCCGTTGACAGCTACCTCGAGGCCCGCTCCCTCACCAGCTCCAGCAGCGACAACGGGTGGACGGCCATCGACAGGGCTCACTCCATCGACTCCTCGCCCTTCCACGACCACCACCAGCACCACCACCACCAGCACCACCCCATCTTCATCAACCCCAGCCAGACGCTGCACAACCGCAGCCTGTCGGAGTCCTCCTTCTCGGACCACCACTCCCTCCACTCCAGGAACTCGTTTGGCTCCTTTGTCGACGTCTCGCCGCACATGCACTCGCCCGGCTCGGAGTCTGCCCTCGAGTTCGACTACGGCGTCCCCCTGCCCCGTCGTGTCTCCTGCGACCTCATCTCGCACGGGTCCATCTCCCCCGCCGCCGTCAGCCCCATCGCCATGTGCGGCCCATGCCGGTCCTGACAAAGAAACAGACCGCCTCCTCGCCCGCCAGGTCTCCCAAGTCGTCTTCTTCCGCCTCTTCTGCTTCCGGTCAGGCCTCCGGCATCGGGCTCAC